>NW_008668805.1:122067-141276 GCF_000695815.1 Acanthisitta chloris
AGGAAAATGGTGAAAATTGCTACCTCAGATAGCAGAAAATAAAAAAATTAATGTGACTCATTATTTATTACAACGACCTTAATTTAAGGGAATCCACTTCTACTGTTCAGTTGTGCTGAGGTAACAGTATGTACAACTGACTACTCAGACACAACATATTTTCAAAAATAGCTAGAACAGTGTCTATGTAGGTAATCAGATATTTGTGCATCAAAGGACAGACAAGGCCACAGATAAAATGTAGTTGTGTAGATAGGAATAGAGATAAGTATAACATGCCCTATTTATTAAACACACATTTGGTAGATAAATGCTGCATCCTCAAGTGAGATTTATGAAAAGCCCATTGAAGAATATTTTTACAAACTAGATGAAAGTACTCTAGTCTGCTTGCTTAATGCATAAGCTTTTCTCTTTTTTGGGATGACTAGCACAAAAGCCTTGGGTTTTTTTTAGTGCTGCACCAGTGTATGTGTAGCTAGCATGGAAAATACTATGTAAATAATGCTATAACAAGGATGTGTTCCCACAGTAAAATTGGACTCCCTGCTATATGTTTGTATTTAACTTGGTTCATTCTGGGTATATGTTTTTAAAAAGGCAGCTATTCCAGGGAATGGATGTTTGACAGGCAGGGCTGTTGCTAGAATTGGCTACCCCTTGGAGTACTGAAATGAGAGAGCTTTGGTTAGTGAATGTCATTGCATTGCCAGTTCATCACCTATTATTATGTGAGTGACTTATCTAAGCAGGGCTGTGCTGTAAGACAGTCCCCATAGAGAAAAATAACATCCTGACATGAGCTGAATGGTTTATTGTGCACCCAATCTAAATAAAAAAAAAACGTTGAAGAGAACTCAGAGACCAACTCTCCTTCCTCCTACCAGCCACAAAATATATAAAGTCAGTGGTGGCAACTTTTCCTCTTCATGCTTTTTTAAAGAGCAGGAGCTTGTCTGCAAGGGAGTAGGGCAAGGGGACAGTGCAGGACTTTTTCTCCTTGTGAGGACAGACTAGGACTAGTCAGACCAGTCCGATGGCAGATGACAACCTGGTATTTTTGCCTGGGTGCCAATGCTAGCCTGCTCTGGAAATAGGAATGGGCACTGATGAGCAGAGTTGGCACAAGCACAATGCTGCTTGCAACAGTGGCATGGCAGCTGTGCCCTTGCAGAGCACCAATGCATCAAGCCTGCCACAAGAATCATGGCTGCAGGAGCTCCTGCTGCTCTACCACTCCTCCTTCCTCACCTTCAGTTCCCAGTTATGTGGACTAGGAGTTAATGCTATAATTGACCCCAGCTAATTAATCCTCTAAACACTTATTTCTTAAGTGCATTAGCCTCCTCATTTTGCAGGTGGTGAAAGTGATATAGATCAAGTGATTTGTCCATAGCCACTAGAGAAATCTCTACTGGCTGTGATCAGTCCCAGTCAGACATGCAGGACTAACTCCAAACATGCAGGATACCATTCATTCAAACATTTCTGTAAGCATCATTGGCAGTGTAATTGTTCTGGTATCTGCCTTTTGCTGTTTCTTCCTGGGCTAAAATTTCCTTTAGAATTGGTAGTGGGGAGGAAACTGTGAAAACTTTAAGGCCTGTAAAAAGAGTTTCAGGGCACCATTACTTGGGAAAGATAGTAACTTCCAAAGTCAAAGGCTAATTCTGGACTGAGAACTGAGGCACAAAGAGCCTTAGTGGCTTACCCCTAGGGAGTCTGTGGCCTTGCTGGGAACTGAACCCAGAATTTCTGAATCCCAGTCAAGTTCCATAACCACAGGATGACTCTAGGACTAGCTATAACCTACAACTGCCCCTGCCCAAGAATTCAGCCAGGCGCCTTATGATCAATGGGAAGTAGTTTATTACTCTTGATGAAGCACAGATAAATTCTAAGTGGCTGAGTCAGTAGAAACCAAGTAGTTTTTCTTCAATGAGACATAACCTGGCATATAATATATTGCATTTTCTTCTCTTTCAGAGCACTTTGCTTCCTCTTCTGGAGCTCTGTGAGTTTTTGAGGTTCCATCCAGTCTTGAAAGCATACAGGGAAAATGGTTCCCCCCAATCCATGATAGAGATGAACCTTCTCTAGAGAATGACTTATGTTTTCTTCTGACAGAGTTAGTTTGCCAGGATTTAAAATATGCCAAGATATTTTTAGAAAATGGTAGCACATGCTAAATATTTGCCAGAGTGTTTTATGACCCTTATGGTGAGGCCTTCTTAAGGGGCAAAACGTTAGCAAAGAATGGTGCTGGATTCTGTTTGGAGATGTTTAAAAGATATATATGGTTAAGTATTGCGTTAGTAGAAGCAAATCAACACACCTTTTTGAATACATAAAACAAGGTCAAACTTAACAAAAAGAGGTTGTAGGTACCAATTCTATCAGTTAAGTAGTATACCACAGTACAAGACAAGTGGAGAAGATTGCATCAATAATGAAGGAGGGAAAGTCTAGATTGGATGTGAGAAAAATGCTTTTTACTCTAAGAGTGGTGAGACACTGGCACAGGTTGCCCAGGGAGGCTGTGGCTGCCCCGACCCTGGTGGTGTTCAAGGCCAGGCTGGATGAGCCTTGAGCAACCTGATCTAGTGAGGAAGTGTCCCTGCCCATGATCTGTAAGGTCCATTCCAACCCTTAAATTCTATGACTCTATGATTCTGATCTTCTTAAAAATTACTACGGGAAGCTTCACAGAAAAGTTACTGGTAGAAAGAGAGGAAGGAAAAAGGGAAGGGAGAAGAATGAAGGAAAAATTTTCTGTTCCCCAGTCTAGAAGCACTGCTTCAGTAAGAAACTTAAGCACTTGTTTAACTTTCACTGCATATGTGTTTCTACTAAATTCAATACACTCTTTTGAATAAGACAGCTCATTTCCAAAACTTCAATTTGTGATGCAGGTTTGCCTGGCACACCAGGCTGTCATTAGTCTCACATTGCAAGGCCACAGTGTCTATAATTAATAAAATATCATATAACTAAAACTAAAAATGAGAATTATAGCTTTTTTTCTTAACTTCCATATGACATCTGATCATTGCTACAGGGAATATTTAACTGGTAATGAGTTCACATAATAGTCTCAGATTCAACAGATAAAGCAAATATTTGATCAGATGAGTATGAAGTATGTTTACCAAAACATACTAGCAATATTTTTAATAACACTAAGTTTTCATGAATAATCAATCAACATTAAAGATGACAGGATAGATTCAGTACATACTTATTCTACAAAATAGTGTACTTGAGTGGCTAGAAGCAGTTGAATTTTCACTAGTGCTTTGCATAAGAATCTTTACTATCATATATTGTAAGTTACTTAATAACAGTGCTTTGGTATTTCCTATGTTTAGCGTAGGTTCTCTGTACGTCCATATGGGGCTCATCAAAATCTAACATGGAGTGAGTGACTGATCCACATTTTGGCTGAATACAAGAGCAACTGAACTTTTTCTGTGATGCTGTAAAGTGAAATGAGTAATGTTACAGTCAAAAGTAATTTACAGTCTGTAGATTTAAGCCTTGTTTATATACAGTTGCTGCAGTTTAATTAAACTGGTGCCAACCTCCATTTGGACATCCTTCTGTTTTAGTTGGTTTAGTTTAAGCCTATTTTAAGTGACTTACAAATAATCCAAAATATGAGGGTCCACACAGAACCTTCTGTACTATCTTAACCAAATGAATTTAAAGTCAGATTTTTAACTGACATCAGTGCAGCTCAGCAAACAGTCAAGTCCCACATACAGAAGGGACTATATGAAGTGCTGTAGAGGATGAAGGTCCACCTGATATCTATTAGTGGTAAATGCAATGCAATAATTTAGAAGCAAGTGCTAAAGGAGTACAGATGGAAGACATTAAGTGAAACGAACAATAATTACAAAGATTAATAATGAGAACAGAAAAACTCAAATGAGGTTGAACCAGACTCCTGGCCTCATGTATGTCTTCTGTATTCTGGCCACTTTCAGCCAATAACTAGAGGTAGGTACTTAAAGTTGTCTCCAGATTTATATCACTGCCTTCCATGCTGATAAAAGAAAATCTGGAAGATGGAGCAGACTGTGGTAGAAGCTGTAGGCACTGGGATGGGATTTCCTTAGGCTCCCCAGTTTGTTGTCCCTGCTTAGCACATCAACAGCACCTGCTGGTAGGAGACACAGCCTTTGCAGACAGGAAGCTTTAGCTTCTTTCTAACTTGCAGTTCCCCTGGGGCAGAGTGGAAGACATGTATTTATAGCAGGCAATAAAGACTATGCATAAAGCCTGTTTGGGTCAAGCCAAATATATTTTATTGAATCAAATTACTTTGGATTTCCCTGAAAAATCTGTAACTCTGGCCTCCTTAAGTATATCGGCACAAATTCTTCATCTTGATGGCAGTAAGATTGTTCCATGTACAGCTGCACAAGCAGCTCCTGAAGGGTTCCTACAGGCCATTACTTCCAGTGAGCTCATTCACTTCCCTCATCCCATCATGACTAGCTGTTGGAGAAGGATGCCAGCACATGATGTCAGAAGTTTCCAGAAATATAAGGACCGGTACACTTTTTAATCCCATCTAATTCAACAGTGATGGCAGCACTTGCTGCCAGATGGCAAATGCTCTAATATCCATTGACATTAGGGGGAAGTTGTGCAGACTCAGAATGCAGTAGAAAAAAGCTATTGAGGCATGGACTGAGATGTATTCTAGCAGGGCCTTTCAGAGGCTGATCAAATCAGGAGATTATCTTTTCAAACCATTAGGAAAGCGAATCCAACCAGCTGGACTGTCCTGATAATTTGTGATATTACATCTATCCCATGGGCATATACATTTTGTTTTAAGTGGTAGCAATTAAGAAGTTGAAGAGTTGTAATATGGGTACTTAAGATCATCATTTATGCACTATAGGGTCCGCAGCATACCTTGCTTCTAAAAGGCCATATAAAACTTGAAAGCATGAGACTATAAGGAAGGCACATAAACATAAACTCACGGTCATCCACATTGATGAAAAAATGTAAACATCTACATAAATTGAAACATTTGCTTAAGAATGATTCTTAGGGGGTCTCTAGGAAACAGCCTATAAATCTGGAACAGAATGTCTGTATTGCACATAGGTTTCTAAAGACACCAAAACCATTTCACAGGTTATTTCTGAATGGTAACTGAAAGGGCACACTGGCTAATTACCTGTGAAAGCTGCTGGTTAGACAAGCATTTATGTAGTAAAGCTATCTAAGAAAAGTGGTTGATTAGCTTTGCAAATTGAAAATCATGTTGAGATTTGTATGACTGTGATACTGACCTCCTTGCCCTAATGTAACTTGTGTATTTGATGGCCTGGCCCACTAGAGTCAGATGTAAAATAAAAGAAAAAAAAAGAAAAATATAAACACAAGCTTTGTAAGAGTTTGATTTTCTTTGCTAAGCAATAAAGAAAAGAGGATCAAATCCTACCATTGTATTGACCTTAACAATAAATATGCCAGTGTATTCACAAATTGTTTGGGCATAATGAATAACAGACTACCCTGCCTTTAATAGATAAACGGGTAATGGTTGGGACTGTCTCCTATGGAAAGTCATATGTTATACAAACACAGTCATAAAACAACATTGCAGGCTTTATTTTAATCAAGACTAATGTTAGGACATATACACTCCTTTGTCAAGACTGCTTCAGTCTACAGGCAATTGTGTTTTTACACTGGAAGAAAGGGAACAGAAAGGATATTGAACTGTTTAAAGTTTTTTACTTATATTATTCTTTCAGGCATATTCAGAACATGTAATCTGCTGTGCTGCAAAGCTAAAAGTTATTGTATATTAAGGCAGGACTGAATCAAAATTCAGTTAATATATGGCAATAAATTGAAGTCTGGAAAAATCTCAGTTCTAGGTGCTCATGCCCATTTCTACAAACTGCTTATGTAATCTGAATCTGAAACAGGACATGGTTGTGAGTATCCAGACTTGAGAGAGGCCATTTTATTGCACTGGCAAAGGAGATGATCTACTTTTTGTCTGGCTCAAACTCTTTCATACATGTATGCACTTTTCTAACTGATGTCAGCCTTTAGGGTGCAGAAGGTGGTGATGCACAACTTCTTCACCATGTGGATGGCTGCTTGAATTCTAATCAGGATTCCTTAGGATTATACTATTTTTCCTTTTTGGCCATCACAACAGTGCAACTGCAGATTCCCTCCAAATCTGGCAACAGAGAAGTGTGAGCCCAGAGGCAATACTTCAGGAATGCAAGGTGAGATTTTTGAATTTTTTTTTCTTCACAGGAATATTGAAAGGTGGGTGGAAATGATTTTACCTCAGGGGATTTGCATTCATGGTTCTGAGCTTGTCCTGAAACAACCAGCAACATCCAGGAAAAATAGGTGGGCACACTGTCAGTCATGCTGACTCACCCTGTGCTGTTGTTTTCCACACTTCCCTCTATCAGTCTGTTTTACTGTGTCTTATATTTGGACTGCAAGCTTTGAGGGGAGAGGTGAGGTTGGAGAATCTGATCCATGTTTGCACATTGCCTAGGATAAGGACAGTGGAGTACAGCGTTAGACCACCCAGGGGGCTACTGCAGCATTACCTCTGCTGACACCAAGGCCAACAACAGGGACACTATATGCAGGTGATTAAAACTCAGAAATATCCAAAATCATGTGACGCTGAGTCATTTTCCTTCCTCTCAATTTGAATGAAAATGATACAACGAACTGAGGAAACTCTAAGCCTGAAGGCTTAAAATGCACAGAAAAAGAAAATTTGTGTTCACGCAGCAAAAAAATTAAATTGTGAAACTCATTGTCATGTCAAGTAAAGATAGCTAAAAGTAAAAAGACAGGTAAGAACAGATTAGACAAATTTATGGATGATAGGACCATTGGTGTTGCTTAAGCTCAGTGGGCCAGATGCAAGCCCAGGCTCATGAAATTCCTCAAATTATGTCAGTAAGAAGCTGGGCAGGAATACCTTGGGGAGGATCCTTTTGCATAAATCCTGTCCTTTTCTATGTATCCTTTACTCACCACTGTTATAGACAGAGCAGCAGTCCTAACAGATTAATGTTTGGACTTTAGCCTGAATATATATGGGCTCTTATAACTTATCTGCATGTACTTAAAATTTAGCTGGATAGGACAAAGAAAGGGAATTGTGGTTTTAAATTTGGATTATTTGTCTATTTCAGTCATGGTCTTGGCATTTTTTTCATACTTGTGATTATTGTACCATAACTGTCGCAGAATCACAGTACAGCAGAACAGTTGAGGTTGGAAAGAACTTATGGAGGTCACCTTGACCAAAACTCCTGCTGGTACTTAAAATTTAGCTGGATAGGACAAAGAAAGGGAATTGTGGTTTTAAATTTGGATTATTTGTCTATTTCAGTCATGGTCTTGGCATTTTTTTCATACTTGTGATTATTGTACCATAACTGTCGCAGAATCACAGTACAGCAGAACAGTTGAGGTTGGAAAGAACTTATGGAGGTCACCTTGACCAAAACTCCTGCTGTGCTGAATCCTCAGTACCGTGTCCAAACAGCTTTTTCACATCTCCAAGGATGGAGACCCCACAACTTCTCTGTACAGCCTGGTCCAGTGCTTGGTCATAATCATTGTGTAAATGAACATTTTCTGATTTTGAGACAGAAACTTCTGTCTGCCCACTTCCTCTGATCCTGTCAGTGGGAACCACTGATAAGAGCCTGGCTCCATCCTCTTTATACCCTCTCCAGATATTTGTGCACAATGATAAGATCCCTATGAAGCCAGGTGAACAGTCCCAGCTCTCTCAGCATTTCCTCATGATAAATGGTCTAGTCCCTTAATCATCTTCATGTCCTCTTACTGGACTCCCTCCTCTAGCATAATGTCTCTTTTCCTGAGGGTATTTGTCGCCTACTGGGGAGCCCAGAACTGAATGCAGTGCTCCAGGGATGGTCTGACCAGTGCTCAGCAGAGAAGGTTTACCTCCCTCAACCTGTTCAAAATACTTTGTCTAATGCAGACCAGGACACCTGTAGCCACCTTTGTGGCGAGTGGACATTGCTGGTTCATGTGTAAAATAATGTAGATAACATGCAGGAGAGTACACATTTTCTTAAACATTCTAGTGGGCTTTTTCTTTCCATGTGTGGTCAATAATGTTTGTGCAATGATAATGTAAACATGCATATATAGCGCTGTGCTATGCTAAATTGCCAGCTCAGCCACACAGAATGCACGAAGAATGGTCAAATATTGCCCAATGGGATAATTTCAGACATACATTGAGCTGCTCCATCTTTACATACGTTCACTCCTTGACTTCTGTGAGGAGACTGACAGCAGGGCAGACAATTAGTGCCAATTGTGGTGGACTTTTGAAGTTGGCTAGTAATTTAATTGCTGGCTAACAGGTGCCACTTGGAAGTCTGGGAACTTTGTGGTCTCATAACTCTGCCTTTCGTCCCCATTCTAGCCCTGCCATTTCACCGGGTTGTTTCATCAAGGGAAGCAATTATAAAAGCTGATAGCAGTTTTCTCTAAATTGTTGGCAGGGAGCCAGCATTATGCTACGGAGGTGCAGTGCACTGCATCAAGTGGTTGCACTGAGTGACGCTCTGTAATGATGTGATGTGGCTATGTGATTAAATACTGGCTTCCTGCCGAAACATTCTCCCTGGGAAACAATTGTCACTGCACTTAGCATCTCTCCCCATTTGAGTGTAATGTGCCCTGCTTTTACCAGAAGGGAAAGGCTTTTATTGCTCAGGGTGAAAACCTGATGTCTCTGACTGGTGCCTTCTTTAGCTAAACTCTTCCTGAGGCCAAGGACGTGAAGCTTTGGTCTCATGAAGATTTTGTCTTTCAGTTGGATGCCATTAAAAATAGATAAGAAAACCTACAGAAGGGAAAAGACAATTTATACTGTTTTCTATCTAGTCCTTCCACACATTTTCCTCTCCCACCCTCTGTGTACTAATTTTCACCATCCTTAATCTAGGCCCTAATCCAAACACCTTGTGAGCAAAAGACCATTATTTAAGACCTGCTTTCATATTTGCTGAGAGTCAGTGGAACCATTCAAATTGTCTCTAAGACCCTGCAAAAGTTATGGGTCAAAGCCCATTTCTCTGCAATGCAATCCTCCCCTTTCCACCTCTCCTACGTCCAGTCGCTCTCACACCAACCAGCTCACTGCCAGACTGGCTTTTGAACTGTAGGAGATCCTTGTATTGGTGAGTAAGATTAGTTTATAGACTTGATAAAAGACAAACATCCCTCTGGACAAAGATGAGAGAATGCCAAAATAAAACTAGTGGTCATCTGCTTATCCTAAACTCCCTTGAAATTGCTGGTTGAACAACAAATGTTCTTTGTGTTCATAAGAAACCCACATGCAAGGTAAACCCAAACCTCTGGCAATTCCCTAATTAATCCCTATTGACCTATTAGCTGTTAGGGACAAAGCAGCTACTCTGGATTCCCAGGACTCAGTGGAAACACATCGCTTGCATTGAGCCAAAGCACTCAGGGTCCTTGGGAGAGCAAGGTCTAAATCAGAGAAGGAAAAGAGGGGGACACCTCTTTTATACAGCTAGCACCATCTAGTGACAGCTGCTAAAGGGACCTCCAGTAGGTGATAAAGTTAGCACCTACGTAAGTGTCTATTTATGAAACTTAAGAGAAATGCAGAAGTTTATGAGAAAGTTTTTACCTGTCTGCACTGTGCTACCTGTATAAAAACAAGTTCTATGTGCACAGCTTTGTGCAGGTCTTCTTCAGTTATAAGGTTGTGATCATATGTGATCAACAAAGTCTCTCCACAAACACACAGCTGCGGAGTGCTTCCAATATTAGCAGGCAGGTCAAAATTGCAAGGCACACTGCTCACACATTGAGCAGTGCACTCAGTCCTGGAGGCACAGATAGGTGTGGGTAAACATGCAGTACAAAGGCAAGATCTGAAACAGAGCCATAAGAAAACCTCATGGATGCCATGGCATGCAGATCTGCCATTCACACAAGTACAGAAATGTGAACAAACCTGTACTCCATCAATGGGACACTACTGTGTCCTTCTAGGATACTGTACTCTCTTAGCTAGAAAGTACATTCATATGAACACACGTGATTTCTGATTCTCAGTGAAGAGCTTCTCTTTTATCCAGGGGCAATTGTGAGACATGATGGCACACAACAATCTAGCAGGGTCATGTTACTAACTGCTGCCTTTGAAAGTTATAGGTATGGTAGTCATTGAATTAATATTTTTCTTGGCAGGTTCTTAGTTTTCTCCTTGCAGTATTCTCCTAAATACTCTTTACTAAACCTGCCTTAATATCAGTAAAGAGGAGGTCTTTCATGCAGTGAAAGAGACAACACTTCCCTAAGACTTTCTTCAGAAATGTCTAACTTCTTCTCTGTGTTACTGTTCTTCTGAGTTCCTCCTAATCTAACTCATTTGAATTAAATTTTTAAAATATCCTTTAGCATCTTAGAATTCTCTTCTTTCTCTCATACTACTTCAGGAATTGAAAGGCACAGTGTCCCCACTCATTGAGAAAGTTTAGAACATCATAGAATTTCCTTCACATTTATGGCTTTATATTTGAAATATATAAGCTTCATATTGACATTAACTGAAAGAAAACTTAATAAACAGCAAAGACATACCTTATATAAAGTCATTTTCATTTCATCTTAGTCTACCACCTTTTAGACAAATTCATTGCTTATGACAAAATCAATCTAGTCAGACAAAAGAGATCACCCACATCTCGAAAATGGGTCAAATCCTTAGATAGGGTTAACTGGCATAATATGACCCATATGAGAATCTGACTTCATGTTCCTAGATTTGAGAATAAAACATTCACTACGAAGAAATCATCACTTTCTTCATGAGATATTTTTTCATGCAAGTTCTAAATAAATGATTCTGTGATTTATTTAAATATTCTCTTTTGAGATTGTTGTACAGTTTTTATATGGAAAAAAGTGACAAATATATAACAATCGAATGAGATGATTCCTTAACACATCTGAGGGCATATATGTCCAGAACAGTCCCAGAACCTTTCCAGAGTAGCTTTATAGCCCACAATCAGATTGCTGGCAGGTTATGATGCATGAGGAATCTAGCCCAAATCTCCCCAGTACACCCCATTTGATACCACTCATTTCTAAAGTATACTTTTGTCCACTTCATCTAAACTTTGCTCTCAATCTTTTCTGTTGAATGAAATGTCTATCCAGAACAGGAACCTCAAGACAGAAAATAACCATGTATGAAAAAATAACATGTTATAGATTGCTATAATTTTTTTTTCTGTCTTGGAGAGGAGAACTACCTTCATTTTTTTAACTTTACTGTGTATTTCCAAATTAGTGGCCTTGCCAAACTGAGAACTATGACTCAGCTTCTATCAGAACTTTGCAAGTACATGCATGGATGACTGTGAAGGCCAAAAAATGGGGAGGTGAGCCTCCAGCTCTAACACTTTCTCATGTCGTGGTGGTTCCTTGTCGTGCAACTGCATCATTCCCTGCATTGTGCATGAGCAGGACTGTTGTTTCCTTCATGGCATAAAAATTTCCCCTTGGTGCCAAGCATTTAAACCAGGTGTCAGAGAAAAAAAAAGAAAAGAAAATTATATCCTACTTGACACTGAACCAGAATAAATTAATTTGCTATCGATTTCCTTATTCAGAAACTTGATCTTCCTTACTCATTTCTCACACACAAATGGGAACCAATATGCTTCTTGTGCATAAAAAAAAAGAAATTACAGTATTAATCAAAATCAGATAAATGAGGCAAAAAGCTCAACCCTGCCCTTGTGCCCAACTAATTATTTTGAACAGCTCTGGTCTGTTCACCTCTGTGCTGAGTTGGTAATGTATCCCCCTTTGGCCGATCCAAGATCTCTAGCAACACCTATGGGAGAGTCTTTAATTAATCCTCTGTTACTGTTGTAATTGCATTATCCTGAGGGAAAGCCTGACTAGCCAGGAATATTATTTTAAACGTATACTGTAAACAACATATGTCCTCAGGAGAGTTCAGTTAATACAACCACTTTGACCCTTTCACTGCTGGGTGCTTAACAGTTTATTTTCATAACCACTAAAAAGGACTTTTTCCTTTTCATGTGGGGCTATTTCAGCTTCATGCTTAAAAACTATATAGTGCTATTACATATCTACCCACCAAATAAAATAATTGCTTACAGGCTGCTTAAAGTGTTTCCAACTAAATGAAGAAGGCATTGACATTTTGCTCTGTTCCAGTCTACTGTCTCATTATGAAACACAGCCCTTTGTGAAAACAGATTTCTATAACAGTGGCATAACCTCTGCTTCTACTGTACCTTCCATACACACTGCAAAGCAGTATGATGTAGCCCAGCAGGATCACCTTGTTCTCCTCATTTCTCTTACACATTTGATATAAGGGCAGGATTACGCATTCTTTAGAGCAAGAGAACAGGAGCCTGGAGTGCCGCTCCCAGACTCAGTTCATCCATGAATTTTGTTAGTTGAAACAAGTGAGTAAAATTTCCCTTAGTTGGGTCAAAATATTTGAGTTTCTAGAACTATGAAGGCTTTTTAAATGTTCCAAATTTTGACTAAAATTATAAAGTAATTAATTTTCAGTGGCATACTCCATTCTTCTTTTAGCAAGCTTGCTGTTGTCAAAAAAGGGACACCCAACTTCCTCTGCTTTCTCAGGGCAGAAATGGGCAGAGTATTGCCTCTATTTCACCAGCCCTTTGGGATGCTGTGTTCAAATCTGGGCAGTGGCAGAGATTCTCCCATGGAAAGTGTTATGTAAGTGCAACATACTTTTAGCAAGGACATGAATAAAAACACAAAATAGGACTTCGAGGCATTTTATTTTTTATTAGAAGCTTTGACCATTTTTTACTTCCCTGATCCACAGATATCAGGTGTCACAGGTGCAGTGTAATGATTAGATTAAATATAGAAGAGTCAGGAAGGTCAGTCTTTGGCACAATTTTTAAAGCTTTCACTTATTTTAGGCACCATGCAATGATGTGTCCAAAGTATGGGTGGATTTACCTTGTTTTCTGATTTCAAGGAATTATTTGGCAGCCACAGGGAGTCATTGATTTGTGCACATTTCTCCTCCTAAATATTTTTCTTTCTTGTTTGTGAGACAACCACCCTATCAAAAACCAGCTATCTTTTGCAGCCAATGTACCAGCTCAGTGAATACTCTTCTTCTACACATTGAAATCTCAGTCTGCCCCAGGACCTCAAGACATTGTTTATATGCATATTCAAATGAATGCTCAAGAAAACCTCTTCCCTTCTCAGGCTCATTTTCTTTTTCTGAAGTGTGAACCTGTCCTGAAACTTCTGAATGAATATTGTTTGCAGGACAAATACAATGAAATAAATCTTCTCACTGGGCCACTTTCAGAAATTAGACATTGATTGGATTGCATCCAGAAAAGTATGAGGAAAACATGCAACTGGAGACAAAACACAAGTGGCACAAACTCATTACCTAGACTGTGCAGATTAAAGGCTCTTAGTCTCAACAGGACTAAGCTGAGCCCTTACTTGTGACTCTCCCCACACAAATATTATCTGACCAAGAAAAACAAGGCAAAAAGTAAACAAATTCAATACCTTGTGTAATGCCAGCAAGACACAGTATATCAGGGAGAAAAAAAATTTTTGTAGTGAAATCATGTTTCCACAGTGTGAGAAAAAGACCATGACCACACTTAAATCATACAGGATTAGGCCATAATGTATGAAAAACCTTTTTACAAACAGAAATATTTTCTCTGGATTTAGTAGAAGGTTCAACTGTAATTAATTTGTAAAAGGAAAAAGCAAACAGTACATTTCTTAAACTAACAGTCCTGAGAAGATACTATGTGTATCACTTCTGGAAAATTTATTAAGCATTAGGAAAGGGAGGAGAGAGAAAAAGAGAGAGAGAGAGAAAGAGAGAGACCAAATTGAATCTCTCTGTTCTTGCCAGTTTTTGCTGCTGTGGTGAATTATCACAAACTTCATAAATGTAAGTAAAATGGGACCCTTGAAGTCTCAGTCACTTTATTTCAACAGAATGTAACCATATTCCAATTTGCACTTGAATTAATGGGAGACTACATAGCTTTGAAAGTCTTAAAGTGCATGTCACACCTGTTATAACACATTTTATTAATCAGTGACTTACATTAAGAAAGACCATCCAGCCCAGCTTTCTGCAACTCTTTCAGGAGGATAAAAAAAAAAAAAGGAAAAAATTACCCAAAACAAACCACCCTTATTTGTTCTTTGCATACAGTAGCTCAACAATATCACAAACTGGTTCTGTTAAGCAGACACACCAGGAATGTGCTGTGTGGAACATTTCAGCTTTACTTAAATCAGCTTCACTAATATGTTAGATATTTTAAGAGCACTAAATGTTAGTCTTTTGATACCAAGGACTTCTTTTCTTCCACTTCTTTCTACACATCCTCACTCATGTCCAAGCTCCATCAGAGCAAATGCATCCTATCTCCCTTTGATGTTGTCAAATATTAGGACTGGCTTTTGACAATGTTGATCTAGTGCTGTTAGTCAATATTCATAGGTGTAACATGAAATGTTCAAGAACCCCCTGATACATAACGGGAATGTTAGTGATACGCAGTGTGTACCAATGGGAACAAAAAAAAAAAAAAGAAAGAGATTTTTCACATACAATTCAGAGCAATCCAGGCATCATCACTTTGGGTGCCCTGCTGCTGGTATATTTTCATGAAGTAGAGAAACATAAACAGTTTCCTCCTGTTCTTTCCATCTGAATGCCTGGGAGAGCAGGACCATGCAATTGCTATGCACGTAATAGCAATAGTATTAATAACTTCTGTGAGCATATATTATCCATATTCATTATAGCAAATATAGACTAGAGAAACTATAAATAGAAATTGCTGCTTTGCTGGAGTGCAGTGGGAATATTGGATCTACATAAGGAAAAGAGCAATATAAAAGGATTTGAATTGGCAACGAGTCCAAGTCTGGGAATGTTTATACACATGAGCTTTGTCTGATAATATTTATGTACAGGAGGCACAGCAGCCCACAGAACTCTTCAGAAACTCTAGTGAGCCATTTGACACTACTTCCAAATGAAAAATAAATAATGTCCTGTAACCTCGACTCTTTTTATAGGTTTCTCATTTTCTAACACGTACCAGTATCATTCTTTGCAAAATAATTCAGTGGGTTTTTTTTAAATGTTTGCCTTCAACTGTCAGGTTAAATTCTACCCTCCCAACTACATGAGTGGCAAGGACTCATAAGTGATAGCCTATGGCAATTAGAGCTGGAAAAGATTCAACAGCACAGAATGTCTCAGTGCTATCTATACATTGGAGTACTTTGTCCACTTCAAGTATAACTTGAAACAAGCAACCAGTCTCTTCCTTTGGGAATAGCACAGGTTTTTCTACTAAAAAACTTTTCTGATACTCATTCTAAACTTTCCTATCCTTAGGTTGATCTCTTCTCTCCCCACTCCCAAGTACAATCAATAAACAAAATAACACAGAAAGAATCTGACCTGCCCAAACTGTAATTTATAACGCTTTCCACATTACACTGTGCTGAACAGACAGACTATAAAGACAACCATAGCTGCTTTTAATTTTGTTTATTATTCATTTGTTCATTCTATGAGGCCTCACGTAATGTCTGTGGCTGACCTCGAATTAAATTACATTCTCACTCTGCTTACATTTCCCTGATGCACCAAACAAACAGGAGAACACAGGGCATGGCATTTCAGCATCTTCATCACCTTTACATACAGTGTCAACTGAAAAATTTCTTCTTGCTTCTTGTGGAACATTGACAAGCTGTTGAAATCTCTTACATCAGACAAATGGACTTTATTATACAAGAGACTGCTTCATAAGTGCAAACCTTTTGGGATGACAAGAACCCACTGAATTCTCCACTTTCCACCAAAGCTGCCAGCAATTTCCTGGGTTTGGCAGACTTACTAACAAAATTCTGTTAGTGAAGGCAGAAACTCTAAGCCCAGGTCCAGTTGCTGCCAGTCTGCCACACACAGAAAACAGATCTCAACTTTCCACATCTGATCATTGTTTGAAGGGGCATTTAAGAGCTTACAGTCAAGAGAATTTCTTTCTATAGTCAGAACATTTAATCCTACTGATATCCAACCCATTCTGAAAGAGAAATAAGTTTATGGCAAAGTCACTTCAAATTAAACTGTCGTGTTATTTCATTTCTTAGGTGAAAAACGAGGGCCTGATCCTAAAAGATGTCAATCATCCTCAGAACGGAGGGCTCAAAACACATTTACTGAAAATACTTAGCACCTTCCAGGTTAGAGCCCTTAATGCTATTAAAAATGTTTTCACTTGCCACACATACAGGAATATGTGTGCTTTAACCAGTCTTAGACTTTCCAGGAAAATATTCAGTACAGATTTACAGTGATTTATAATGAATAAATTACCCTGTTCAGCTTGCATTGCAAAACTGCTGTCAGTGAGAGAGGTTGGAGATGGAGATTATGGCAAAGACAGAACAGACCTCTAAACACAGCTTCCTACCAAGACCCCTCACTTTTAACATGTATACAATAGAGTTTGAGTGGTCAGATAGTTCTGATATGCTCAGAGATATCAATGGATTATTTTATGAAGACAAGAAGGGAATACTAATTTTCAAGATGAAATTTTAAAACAATTTTGAGAGAAAAGGTCCTTATTTTTTTACCTAGAAAACCACTCAGTATGTTGTTTTTTTTTTTCCTTTCCCTGAGGAAATCTATAGTAAATCCACCATCTTTATGAAAATGTTATCTTCTGCTTTGCAAGGAAGTGGTACAAGTCTCTGGGAAGGTTCTCTTTATGCAGAGGTCAGGGAACATAGCTGCTAGTCTAGAACTAACCCACTGTTTTTGTAGAAAGTCATGGGTTTTCTCTCTGAAGAAAGCATGCTGAATTTTGTTCATTGTTTGGGGCACAACACATATATCTGCCCTCATACTCGATGCACTGCTATTGATTGCACTGCCTGTACATATAAGCTGTGATGAGAATCTGTTGTGCCACTAACTGGGTCCAAAATCATTGTCATATCATAAGCTAGACAGTGCCTAAAAAGATTGATAGCTAAAGATGGAAGAGGACAGAAAGAGTTCCAGAATTAAAAATAAATTCTGAGGCTTCTCTGGCAACAGGAAACTTGAGTGGAGCAGGCAAAAGAGACTTACAGTGTCTGGAGAAGGAGAATGCCCTGAATAAAAATGCAAGATAAATATTTATAATATCATGGAAAACCTAATGTAAGGGAATTGAGTTAGTACCTTAACAAATCTGCCAAGGTTAATTTTTTTTCCTGAATTAAAAAATGTGTTGCTGCATTAAAAAATGTGTTGCTGCAGAGGGGTAGGTACACACCAAATGTGTGTAAAAGTGTAAGCAACAAATAGTAGGAGTTTGACTATAAAAGACAAGTGCATTAATTAAGCATGTCCCAAACTGTTATGTTTTGTGGGATTTTTTGTTATTGTTGCTGTTCAGGGCTTTTTTAATGGATGAAAGAATAAGCCAAGTTCAGACTATTTCAGGCTCAGTGAATATGGTCCTCAAAAAATCTTGTCAACTATATGGCTGATGGATCACACAGATTTAGTTCATTTGGGCTCAGGATTTGAAGAAGGATTTTTTTACAGTCCTTCTAATACACTGGAATTTGTTCTGGATTCTCTGTATCCAAAACTGTCAAATAAAACCCACCTTTCTTCTTTTTACCTATTTGCAGCACACATAGACAAATGAAAATGGAAAATAAAGATCAGGATACATATGAAATCTTAGAGTTGAGACTTTGTAAAACACTTCTATCTAAATGCAGATTTCTGGAAAAACATCCTAGAAAATTTGCATCCAGCATGCAAATCCAGGCTGTATGGAGAATTTCCAGCCAGAGCACTTTTAAATAGAGTAAGGCTTGCATTTTGTTTTGATTTGAGTATGTAGGAGATTTGAGATATGTCCTGTTCTCTAGTTATCTGTGGCTCAAGTTCACTGTAGCCACTATCAAGCTTTTCTGTAATAGCCATGACTTGTAGGTTGGGTTAGATAGAAATTAGTCCCATTCTTAACATGGTGATGAATTTGTTTTCATACTTACTACCACATTCAAAACCAGAACTGTCAGTCATAGAAAAGTAAACAAGTAACCTACAAAAACTGTTCTTGTCATAAATACATTGAGTTCAAAGCACTTAGATTGAGCTCAGAAACAAACCCAGGTCATTTTATTATTTAGTAATTGTGGTGCAGGACTCTATTTCTGCATAAAGAGCTAGAGAAGCAATATCAGAATACCTGGCAATTCGTGAAATCCCTGGACTTTCAAAGTGCTCATTTGCATAGCAACAGCCCCAGTGTCTTTCCTGATGGTACCTCTTATGAGTTATTGCAACTGCTGATCACTCCTTGGTGCCTCTGAAAGCATGACTTATGTTCCCAAACTTTTCTTGCCTTTTTATTCCTTACATCTTATTCAAGGTAATGTTTAGTAGTCTGGGCACCATCACAGTATAGGAATCTCCTGAATTCTATTTGCTTTGACAGATATGATCTATTTGCTGGCTTTAGTTATTTTGTAAAATGGCAGAAACGCATGCAACAAGTTGTGGGCATGTTGACCTAGTGGTCATCCATGCTAATGGACTACTCTTGTTCATACAGAAAGACTTTTCATCTACAAAGCATGGCATCAATATTCTAGCATTGCTATCCCAGTTGGCCTTCTCAAATAGCAGCAAGAAAAAAAGTGGGGAGCACTGAATACACTGAAATACTTCTGCTAAAGCACTGGACCAATTTTAAAGCTCACAATCTTCTTGAAATTTGGTGTAAAAAAATTGAAAACAATTTATGAGGAAGCTATCTCATTCTGTTAGAAAATATCTGATGATCACAGGCCAAGGAAGAGCAATGCCTAGCAGAAATACTGGTGGGCTAGGGTACAATATACTGTCAAGTTAGGGAATCATAGATAAAAGGCTTTGATTTTTGATAAAGTGGACAATGTATTGACAAAAATCCCTGTGAAATTGATAAAGGCTGGCTCCCTCATAACACCTGTAACCATTAGATCTTTCTCTGGTCATGATATCAG
>NW_008668805.1:141322-150970 GCF_000695815.1 Acanthisitta chloris
CTTCAAAAATTATAATTTTAAATAATATAGGTGGAAAAATTGGGTTGGCCAGTGCTGACTCTGAAACACATTTAATGTTCAGACAAAAGGAAAAGGAAAAAATTAAGATACTATATGAAAGCAACTTCAGTTTAAGCGGTTGGAGCTTTCAAGCCCAAATCCAACAAAGCTATTAAGCATGACTTTACTGGGGTATAAGCATATGTTTACATAATTTTGTTCAGCATAGGTTTACAGTAGAGTGCAATATTCTTCTCCGTACATCTCAAATAAGAACAACTATTTTATTAATTTCCTTGTTTTTCTCCTCTGCTTCTTTAATTAAGGGTTCTGTGACTGCAGCCAGTACAGCTTGTGGTACTGCAGTGATATAATAAGAAATCCATGCCCAATTGGACACGATAACTTGACAATTTTGCTTTGAGTGTGAAAGTGTTCATACAGCTCTACCATCTAACACCACTGACACTCGCTTATTCTATCTCACACTGCAGCTGTTTGCATGCTGTTTCTTCTCAGCTTCACTGCTGTTCTCTACTTTCTGACTAGCGAACTGGTGTTGGACCCAACTGCCACTTGAATGCTTTTCCCTTCCCTCTGCCGGCAACAAAGACAGCACAACCTAGAGACTTGCTTCCAGTTTCAGATTTAGTATATCAGTCTGAAAAATTCCAGTCTGACTCTAGCAGTGACTAAATGAAAATGATAGGGTGAGCTTCATGCCTGGCACCTTGTGCAACTGCTGCTGAAGTTGTAGGGAGCAACATTCTGTAACTGAAGACACCATTTGTCCCTAACTGTTTGACAAATGACTCTGATCTAACACCACTCCAATGGACTGGCCCTCTTTCTGGCTTTATTGATAGATTAATATCCCAGACAGACAGACAGACAGAATGGCCACCCTGAAAATTGAACAGCCTCTTTTCACAGCTCTGTGGGCACTTTTTAGGCCAAATACATGAAATTGCTACATAATTCTGTGCAAGGCAGAGTGTGATCATTGCTTCAAGATTTGCAACAGACCATCCACTACCTGCACTGGTAATACCTATTCTGCTTCTGAAAACTGAGAATCCAGAAAATACATTTTGTTTCCCTTTTGGACCTTCTGCAGTGCGTACAAGCAGTTATTTTTTAAATGACACTCACCAACTGTCATCTTAATATTCCACCTCCACTCCATTTCTGCACAGTGCACACACATGTACACACGTACACACATGCTGCAGCCCTTGGAACCCGCAGCGAGATTTGATTTTCCTTACAGAGGATACTCTGCCATGACTGTCACCAAAGTTATATAATTGGAAGGAAACAATAAAATGACAGATTGCTTGTTCTAAATAATTGGATAGACAGGGTAGCAAACAGTGGGTTATGAAAAATATTCCTCAAAGGATGTCAAACTTCAATAACTCACATAACAAAAAGACACTGATATCTGTCCTCCTGTCACAGTGGAATATATTTAAGATTGAGTTATAATTTTCTACATCAATTTTTAAATATTTTTTTTTTTAAGAAACAGTAAGAGAAAAGCCTGAGGATCATTGCTGAACTTGTATTAAAAAAAAATGACACTGAACTGCTCAACTGTGTATTTAGGGTTGAAAGTTTCTATCCTTTAAGCTATCTGAAATATCAAGTTCAATACTATTAATTAGTTTTCAGTCAGCAGAGCACACAGAGACCCTGACTGAAATCACAACTCTGTTATGAGAAGTGCTAGCCACATATTTTGCTAAAGATAGTCCTTTCTAACAGGAAATTTTATCTTATGGACTGGTTTGTGGGTCAAAGACAAATAAGTGTTTTAGTCCAGTGTCTTGGCAAAAAAGCTTGGAATGAAATCCCGTTTTCTAGTTGCCTTAT
Source organism: Acanthisitta chloris (assembly GCF_000695815.1). NCBI lineage: Eukaryota > Metazoa > Chordata > Aves > Passeriformes > Acanthisittidae > Acanthisitta > Acanthisitta chloris. The sequence continues at coordinate 143,198 of NW_008668805.1, forward strand.
CAGCTAAACCACACTCAGTAGCTGTCACCAGTTGTTTATTTTTGTATATCCTAAAAACTAGGGCTTGTACAATACCCACTAGGATAAAACCCAGCATGATTGAGAGGAGTAAGATATTTCCATCACCCAGTTTTGCTGTTTGCATTTTACAAACAAGCACCCCACGTTTGAATCTTCAGTGACATCCTTCCAAGAGCTGCAGAAAATTCTAGAAGCAAATGTCACAACCAGAGGTTCATCTGCACTGTTATTTGTGGCAACATGACCAAATGGTCAGTTACTGGCAGCCCCTCTTGGTTATGGATACATTCATATTCCTCGGCTGAAAGCTTTTTTCCTTTGTGATTGCTGCATCATAGATCAGCAGTTGTCCCCACATACATGTATATAAAACAAAAGTCACTTCACTGAAGACCATAGTCAGAGTTAAAAAATGTGATGTCTGATTTAAGATTCAATCTGTGACTTCTCTGTGATTTTACCTGGATCACAAATCCATGAGAATACATGCAAAGACTTCCACTGACATCAGTATTGTCCAGAGAAGTTCCTACTCCACTCTCTGTGTAACATCAGACTTTTCAACAATACAAGATTACTTATTCACCAGATAAAAAAAAAATAAAACCAACAAAACCCCCCATGTTATTTTACTACATTGGTGGGTTATAGTGTTGTTCCTCCAATGTTACTCTTCTGTTGAAAGAAGTATGTGCACTAGGCTTTAAGAACCTGTTATTTACTTCTTCATTAATATTTTCTGTAACTGTACAGTCTTATATTACGTTCATTTCTGTGGTAAATGAGCATTGGAAGTGTAGGTTTCTCTCTGTCATCTCTCTCTCCCACACACTCACTCCTTGAGTAAATCTAACTCAGGTTGAAAATCTGATATGGCCAAAGATTACACATAGTGTTTCCTGTAAGCAGCTGCTTCACATAAAAATATCTTCTATATTGTTTCGTTTTGTGCTGTGCTCTGTGATTATGTCTAAAAATGTGTATGATGGCTTAGTTTTATTCATGGTACTGCATCTTCTTAATGGAACAGAATCTACTGGGAAAAAATGTAGATGGTGGAAAAAATTATAAAACACTGGTTTTCAATGTGGGGTCTCAGTGGCCAAATGAATCTGCAGCAAGGTTGCAGATTGCCTAGAGGACTGGTAGGAGCAGAGTTTTCAAAACTACATCAGAACACACAGAAGGCTACAAGCCTCTGGGGGAAAGGAAAAATAATTTAAAAATTAAGACAAGTTAATGATTTTAATTCACAAACCTATAAAAATAAACTTTTATTATATCAACTTTCATACAAAACCTAGAATCATACAGTAGGTATCTCAAGTTGGAAGTAACCCATAGATCATGGGTTACTTGGATCATGGAGTTCAGCTCCTTGCTCCTCACAGGACTACCTAACACTAAACCATATGACTAAGAGCACATCCAGATGGTCCTTGAGTTCTGACATGTTTGGTGCTGTGACCGCTTCCCTGGGGAGCCTGTTCCAGTGACTGACCATCCTCACAGTGGAGAATTTAGTATCAAACCTACTATCTGATTTACTTTTTAGCTGAAAAGTTCTATAATTTACATGGCTTGGAGTCTTTAAATCAAAAAATATATTGATTTAAAAGATATACTGTAGGTTATACACAAGAAAATGTTGTTATACAGAAATTCTCTGCTGTGGTTCTCAGGTCTGTGCAGTTCTGGACTGTGGACAGCTTAACTGATACTACATGATGTGAAACCCAAAGCAGCAACAGGTTCTCTTAGACACAAATATTGGTAGAAAGCTCCATAGGCAAGTTTTTTTCCAGAGAACCACATTTGGGTGACTACAGAGAAAGATTGTCATAATTTGCCTCCTGGATGCAAAAGAAAGGAAGGAAGGAAGGAAGGAAGGAAGGAAGGAAGGAAGGAAGGAAGGAAGGAAGGAAGGAAGGAAGGAAGGAAGGAAGGAAGGAAGACCATGTGTCTAGGCAGAAGATAAGGCTTCAACAGTCTGAACATGTTTAAAATGCTGCTGTGTGGTAGCATGAATGATATAAGGTGGTGGTCCATATGAATTGCTCATCCCTCTACAAATGAAGTGCAGTTGCTGCCAAGATATCATGGTAGTTTGTGTTAACTGCCAACCATAGTTGTCTCCAATAGGTTACAAAAAAACATTCATGTTTAAGATATATTAATGGCACTGCGTTATCTCATAATAAAGTACTTGCAAATATGTGTCATTGCTGAACACACACATGGCACTCTATTCTAGGGCATATGGTACTGTATGCTTTTACGAGGCAGCGAGTGGACTAATTAGACTGTGCCTTAAATAGGTATTTAGTTTTAAAGGGCTTCATGGTATTTAAGTATACATTTGGTTTAGTGAACAGAAGATGCATTTTCCTAACTGGATTCCCGACTAGTAATTCATGTTTCTGACCGTGTATTTTGGTAGGCATCTCAGAAAAATGAGGTGTTAATTTTTAGAAACAATTATCATCCTGACCTTGATGATTAAGTATGATAATTAAAAGACGTTGTGAGTAATATGTTTTATATCATAAATATTCCTTTCTGATTTACTTACTGAAAAAAATGCCATTTTAGAAAAGGAATGAGTATTTTTTTAACATGATTAGCAAGCCATCTGTTGACATTTCAGTACGGTCTCTTATGAAAGTCCCTAGCTTACTGCTTCAGTTTTAACATAGGAAGAACCCAAAATAGTAATGCCTTTTGCAGTTAAATCAGAATAAGGTGATTTAGAAAGGGCAGACTTGAGAAAACAATAAAATACATAGTTCCTCGAGCTCTGCAAAACTTTCATAATGAAGCCCGAAGGCAAGGGGAATTCACCCCATTTGGGTTATTTTTGTTGTTTGTTTTTCTTGCTGGAAACTGATCCAGATTCCACAAAAGATTAGCTGATGCTGGCAGACTTTTCAGATAACCTCATCAGAGTTTCAAGACATCTTTGCTAAGATTCAAAGTTTCAACCTGGGTGATGCTTGGTTGAAACCCATGCAAGTGTGGGGTTTGCCTCCCTGAAGAAAAACCTACATGACTGAGCAGATATTTGCACTATATATTCCTCTCCTTAATATATCCCACAGTGAAAGACACACAAAGGTGCTTGAGCAAAAAAGGTGCTTTACCCTTCTTTTTTAAAGTAGAACAAGCTATCTCACATTCAATCCATGCTGAAAGTTTCCTCACTAAATACTCAAGCAATAACCAGGTAGCAATTCACAGCCTCACTTAGCACACACAGATTTATCCCTAAACACTTGGTGAAGATGAATGAAAAAGGCTGAAGTCAGCACATCCTTACTCATCTTATAATTACACACCAGTATCCTCCCAGTGAAAATAATAGTAAATGTTTCAAGCCTGATTCACCACTGTGGTAGTTCATTTATGGAAATGAGGACTGTCCCTATCAGATCCTCATCATAGGCAGAGGATTTAGCTGTGTTTTACTTTGAGATTTGGGCTTTATTGGAACCTGAAACTCCAAAGAAATATCAAGCAGAAGAGATGTATATTATGTCCCACATGATACCCATGTCTGCACAATCCCAACAAGAATATTTTTATAGGTCCAGAATTTGGCATTAGGGAATAAACTTGAGGAGATCTGTCAGAACTGACCAATCTTCTGAAACAGCTCAAGTCTCCTGCATCCCACCACCCACCAGCAGATCTCCAGTGATGCAGCTCTTTGTTCTGGGGAAGGGAAAACACATCCACAGAGCTCAGAGTTCACTGCAGAGCTTGGATCAGGAATATCTGACCTGTTTCACACTTGCAGAAACAAAGACTTTCTAAGGACCCACACAAAAGCAAACGTGGGCTCAAAACCCACTTTCACGGATTTCAAGCCAATCTCTGAAACTGCCCTGGTTCTCATTCAACTTTAAATAAACACTTTTTTTTTTTAGACAGTACACTGAGAAAACCTACTTCCATTTCTGCAGTATTCAGTAGGTTAAATATGCTTCCCAGCACCCATTCTCATTCCCTGATAAAGTTCATACACAATTTCTCTTCTCCCACCTGCTCTCAATCTCCACTCTCAATCTCCCCTCCCTTCTCCTATTTCCTATTTATAGGAAGTCATGCAGGAAGGGAAAGGGAAAGGCAGTAACCAGCTAGCTCACAACTGGGAAAAGAAAACAAAAAAAACCCGGAACTGATGGGGTTTTTTTATTTAGTTAGTTGTCCTAATTTTTCACATAAGCATCAGTTAAGCAGAGCTTTACAATGACACTGTTGACTTCCCTATTGTCTGTGAGACTTTTGCAGATAGAGAATAGCTCCAGGGCTACTCTAATCTCCCCAAGCCACCCAATTAGCATTCGACCCATTGTGAGAAGCCTGTGCATTGAATTTTCAGTCACCTGGGCCTGGCGGACATCTGTGGATGATGAATGTTTGCTTGTTCTCACGATACAGGGGTCTTGAACAAGTGGACAGCATATGTACCATAATTTCCAGGCTAAACATTGCAATTCTTTGCTAATTATTAAAGATGCAGAAGCCTCTTTCTCTCTCCCACCCTGTCGCTCCCTCTCTCTCTCTCACTTTCTTTATGTCTTTGTTCTGAGCAGCAGCTTCAGCAATGGAAGAACAGCAGTTTAGACGCCACAGTGTCTTGCTTGATTGAAGTGGGTTGAGTACAATATCCTTTTGCTCTGTTATATTTACAAACCAGAACAGCTGAACTCTACATCAAAGAGCAGCCAAAACATTTCTTCTGTCACTTCACAGGCACTGCATCTCACCCATGTCTGCTTGTATAAAGTAAGCAATTAAGATTGCATTGAATTTCTCTAAAATACTGATACACCTACTTTGCACTTCAGCCTGTCTTAAATCCAATCATCTTAATCTAATCAATTGTATGGTTTGTGTTTTGCTTTATATATATATATACATATATCTTAAAGTAATTAAGTTTGATTTATTTCTGATCACTTTTGTAATTGAATGTACCCGGGTAGAATGGGATTTAAGAAGATGTTAGACAGACTAGGGCAAAAGGATGAAAGGACTTTGACCCAATGCATCATTTCAGTCATATCCCACTTTTAATCTTCTCTTCTGTGCTCTTACAAGCAAGAAATAGATCCTAAAATACAAAATGAGATAGACATTAAGGGCTCATTTACAATCCCCAGTGCACAAACAACAGAAAAGCAAACTTGCCCTTCTTCCCATGTGTGGTTTACTTGCACCGTGACAGCTTGCAGGATAGCAATGGGGAGTGAGATCAGTCACTGCCTTGGAGGAATGGGGAAAGGGCAGAGAGTGGAAGAGCTCTGGGTCCACACCCCCCCCCAACCACTGCTCTGGTCCTAAACCAAGAGAGACACTATGTAGTGTTAATCTGGTTGCCACACTTTAGCTCCCTGCTGTGATCAGATTGCTGTGTTCACTCTGATCTGACTTCCATGAGAGCTGTGCAAGCTCTGCCCAGTCTCAACCTGTTGGGATGGCAGCACCCACACTGACACCTGAGGATGGGTATAATATTGTCATTAAACCACCCTGGAGCATGGCAAGGATTCACCACTGAGTGCTGCTGACTTGGCTCAGTTTTTAAGCCAGCTGATTGCTTAAACCTTTGCAACCAGTAGGCCCCTGTCTTAGCATATTACACATGTGCACCAATGTTTCAAACCCAGAAGACTGTAAAGAGTGAATTCCACTGACATCCTTTTAATGTGGTCTTTTGGCTGCGGTCAGAAGTAATGCACTCCATTTAGAAAATGTTTTAAATGCTTTCCATGTTCATTGTGAAATAACAATGTCCTCTGATTAGAAAGCTATATCAAAGCTGAAGGGGTGGGTAGCACAGCTTTCTCCAAAGAATGTTTCAATTAGATTTGAAATGGTATCAATAAGAGAGAAGAAATGACCCAGGCACAGAGATTTTCCTCTCTGCCTGATCCCTTGCTGAGCCTATGCAGACACACTCTCCAGAGAAACTTTCTTCATTCAGAGGGGTCTGTGTTTGTGTGTGTGTGTGTGCTCATGGGGCTGGGGATGAGGAGGGAGAGGTTAAACTGCACAGCAGCTTAGCCAGAGACTGAACTACTCAGAGCCATTTAGAAAACGGATCTTCTCTACTTAAATTAGTTTTTAAAGCCTTTTGGGCATTGTACAGTATGGTTTATTGTTAAAACAACAACTTTCTAAAGGAAGTGTTACAGAGCCCTTCTTTGTGGCAAAGAAAAAAAAATGCTAGTAGCTGGCTCTGAACCAGCAGGGTCGGTGCAGGTGACTCTGGGCACAATTACCACTGCTCCTGCGAAAACACGGCGACCGTCCCTTACCTTCCACCGACCTGCACAAACAATGCATCAATCAGAGAGCAGAGCCGTCTATGTACTTACTTGTCTGGCTCTCATTGCTGCATGGCTCTGATCATCGCAGTAGTACGAAACCTTTCCTAATCCACCTACTGTCCCTCCTCTTTTCTCATTCATTTTGACAGTGATAACTGCTTGAGCCTTTCCTGTCATCATTTGCCCTTGACTCTGTGGAAGAGTTTGGAGATCTTTCAAAGGCTTGGCCTGTTGTCAGCATCAGACTGTGGCAAGGAAATGGATGGTAAAAACATACAGAGAGGTCTGTACTGTGGAACATGCTCTACAATTAATTCATCTATTCTGCCTGAAAATTAACAATCCTGAAGCTTTCTAGGAGCATAAGGATTTCTGAAAAAACACATGACACTGAATGGGCTTAAAAAATGTCTCTGGTACCTAAACATAGAGCAATGAATTCTATTTGTCTGGAAATTATTATAGCTTATTAAAATATTTTCCTTTCTGGTGTATCATACAATCCCATAAGTCCACCTTTGTTTAGAGTCTTTGCCTCCTTTTTTTTTTTTTTTTTTTAAGATGACAAAGCAGGTTATTGCTGTTTGATGCAGTTGGAGGTGGCGTTTTAAAATATTCATTTCAGATCAGAAGTGATGTATTTGCTTGAGACGTGAGTGGTTTATAACTGCCAGCATTGACTTTAAATTTAATGACACAAAGAATGTCACGTACATGTGACACAGTCATCATTCCCTTCATTGTAATGCAACTTTGTGGCACAGACGACATCATTTGTATGCAAGTTTCCATGCAAATAATGTCATTTGAATCCTTTTAACAGGAGATAATGACACAAAATTCCAGGAGAACAGGGAACAGGCCATGAAATAAGGACTTTCAAGTGACAAATGGCAAGTTACCTTCCTTATTTACATTTCTCTAATTTTTCTCCTTTTTCTTCTTGCTCGAGGCCAGTTGCACCCAAAGGAATGGTCAGGCAGGGAATTAGAGCTACAAACACCTTCATGTCCCCACTAACACATAGTCTGGATAGAGGGGCACTCCCACGGGGCTGCACTCAAAAGTTGCTCAGATAGTTTTATTCCAGTCAAAGTTTAAAAAAAAAATATAAAAAGAAAAGAAAAGAAACAAACCCCAAAACTTTTCACCTTTCACAAGAGAAATGTCACTACCCTTTATCAACACAAGCACACTCCCACGATCTCAGCCCACCTGGTAGAGGCAGTAAGTATCTCAACATGCATCTAGCCCTCTCCTCTTTGTCCTGTCTTTATCTTCACGGTGCAGACAGATTTTTGGGACTCTTCAGCATCTTATGCCCCATGTTATCTCATGATGTTTCACACAAAGTCAGGGCCTGATGCCCATCATGGCCCTGTTTTGTTCAGCCATACTGCTGCTGTGGCTCCCCCCG
>NW_008668805.1:151000-155153 GCF_000695815.1 Acanthisitta chloris
AATCCCCACCTGATTTGAGGAGGTCTGTTACCAGCAAATGACAGCAATGTCCTGAACTCCTCAGCCCAGCACTGAGAAGCAGAGATCTCTGTGCCATCATGCTTAGGACTGATGTGCAGACAGTGCCTTTTGGATAGACTGTAGTCAGCTAGTCCTTGTTTATTGATTCAAGCGTGTCTATTTCTGAGTGAACTGAAGTGCATCATTAACTGAATGAAAAAATAACACATAAAAAGCACAGCGCTTTTTTTTTCTTCTTCTTTCTCTTTGTGTAATTTTACCAGCTTTAAGCACAGCGGTTTATAGCTAATACTAGTGAATAGAAGCACTATTTTGGAATTTTTCTCCACCTCCCTTCCTCTGTAATTTATGTACACATCTTGTTCAGTCCTTAGCTATCTTTTGAGCAGAAGGCTGGCTATGTTGCCTCCCTTGCATTCTGCATCCTGAGATGGGATTTGACACAAGGAATCAAACCACTGATCTATCATGCCCCTCACAGTGTTTCCAGGGGTGCTTGATGTGTCAGTGCCTGCAACAGAAGATGAGTCTGTTTCTCTTGTCCAGTAGCTGTATGTTTAAATGCCTCTCTCCTCTATGGACATGTATATCGTCCATAAGGAGCCACATTAGGAGTTTGACACGGCAAGTCTCAACATCCGATTTGCATAGCTTTCTGGCACAAGAAGTAGCTTTCCCAACGGAAAGTTAAGGGGTGGGGTCAGAGCATGGGAAAGGCCATTATTCATGAAAATGTGTTTGTCTGTTTTGTCGTGCATTTCACAGCTTTAAGCTCCAAAACTTCAAATAAAGTGATAAACAGCCCTCTTGAGATAAAAAAAAACAAGGGTCAGCACTGTCTCTTCAGAGGATGAGAAAATAAATCACTTTTCTCAAAGTGGTACAATCACATTCCCAAACTTGAAGCTATTGAAAGGCCATTATTCATGAAAATGTGTTTGTCTGTTTTGTCGTGCATTTCACAGCTTTAAGCTCCAAAACTTCAAATAAAGTGATAAACAGCCCTCTTGAGATAAAAAAAAACAAGGGTCAGCACTGTCTCTTCAGAGGATGAGAAAATAAATCACTTTTCTCAAAGTGGTACAATCACATTCCCAAACTTGAAGCTATTTTGGATATTTACCTGGGTTTTGTTTTGTTTTGTTTTTCTTGCCGAACTTTTCACACACTGCAAGAATCACCTTGTGTTGTCTGCATTGTTTGGATGAATACCTTCAGGTCTACATGTGAATGTTCCAGTACATCCCCCCGGGGTGGGGGTGAGGGACCTGAGCCTTGCTTAAGGGAGGAAATTTGCATTAGACTCATAGAATCATCAAGGTTGGAGGAGACCTCTACAATCAAGTCCAACCATTATCTGCCACTCTGCTGTAATCCCTAAACCATATCCTCCAGGGTCAGGTCTAGATGCTTCTTAAACACTTTCAGGGATTGTGACACTACCACCTCCCTGGGCAATATATTCCAGTTCCTGACCAATTTATCCCACCTTGCAGTATCAGCTTCGTAGCAGCCTTTTCCATTACCTGGCTCGAAAATCAGCTTGTTGTTAAACAAAGGTCGGTTTGTTGTGGTCATTATCCGGTGGTGGTGCACATTCCCTCTGCTCCTGGGCTGTTCTTATGCAGATCAGAGATTTCCCACCACAAACCCAAAATTCCTCCTCCTCCCCTTCGGTTGAGCTGTACAAATTTAGCAATAGCAAAGCACCCTGCTGCTTTTGCAATTGGCCGATTGTTTGAGTTATTAACCTTTAAGATTTCGGGTTCTGCCAGCCACTGCCTGCACATGGGAAGGGGCAGCCCATGGAGAGCCAGTGCTCAGGTGTCTGTAACTTCCAAGGCATCAAACACCCCTGGAAACACCATGCCAAGCTTGATAGAGCAGCATTTGTATTCCTTGTGACAAGTCCCATCTCAGGATACAGAGTGTAGGACAGGAAGCATCACTCTGTTGAGAAGGGAATGGCTGAAACACACTCTGATTGGAATGTTGAAGGCTTGCAGTTTTCTCACCAGATGTGCTAAGGTGCTGGGCAGAAGAGGAAGGAGCACTAACCTGATCTTGCTGCATTAAATTGCTGTTTGCTTCGAAACTGTGTAGTGTATCTGCCTTGCAACATGCCCCAACCCCCAAATATCAGTGTGGAAAACTGGCAAGATTGCCATGGATCCCTTTGGTCTATTAATTTAGGTTTTCTTCCTGGGGAGGTCATGGATAGGTATAGCAAAGAGCTAGGGTTGCAACTTTCAAATATCTCAGGCACACTAAGGCCCCATAAGCACAATCAGCTTTAAATTGGAAGCATATGAAACACACAGATTTCAAGGCAGAGCAGTGTATTTCCAATTTTAGCTTGTAGCACTGGGGCAAGTGCTGTAAATTTCAAAATCTGTGTAACCTGTGAAACACATCCATTTTTGCTGTGGAGATAGAAGCACAGAGCAGCTCATATGTACTGAACTACGGTAGCATGAGGCAAGCTGATCCTTAACCTATAAGTCTAGGAGCTTCCCCAGCTGCTGCCTGCACCAGCCTGTATGCGTAGGTTTCTCACCAAAATGCAATTAAAAGTGCCCTTTTTGAGGTCCATATGAAAGAGAGATATATGCTGCCTCTCAATTTTTTCCAGACTTCAGGGTCAGACGGTGACCAGACACGCAAATAACAGTCAAATTATACAGGAAGTTGTCAAAAGGGTCCTAGCATAGGCAGAAAGGACTTTTGACCTTCCTGGGTGTCAAAGGTCTGGTTCAAGTTTCTTTATAGTAATCTGTAGCTATGGCAATGAAAACAGACCCTTTGAGTGAATCAGTTTGTAGATTTTGCTTTGAAAGTTTCTTTGACTTTCATATTTGAATTGAATTTTAATTAAAAAAATTGCTTAAAGCTATAATCCAAGAAAGACTTTATTTACAATAGAAGAAGAACTGAGGCTGACAGCTGTAAGGGTAGGCTCAGGAAAAAAATAAAAAAAGAAAAAAAGACAAAGGAAAAACACAATGATGCCTCCCCATACCAGAATTAGACCGAGGCTTCTTTTTTTCTCTGTCTCTTCTTCCCTTTTTCCCTCTCCCCAACCACTTAGGGAAGAGGTTACCTGCCTTACACTTTCATAGACCCTAAAAATATTTTCAGAGATGTAAGTAGCCTGTGAGAAAATCGGTAGGATATGCTGACAATGCCTTCAAAGTCAAACAGAAAAAGAGAAGGCTAAAGGCAAATTAAAATGGTTTGCAAAGAGCAAAAAAAGGGCTGGTTTTTCCCTCCTTCATGGCCACTTGTCATAATCAGAACCATCCTTTTTTTGTTGTTGTTGTAATAGTAGTTGTTGTCTTGCAGATTCATTAATGCAAGCATAGGAGAAGATTAAAAGAGTTTAGATTATGACACAACTATCGATACTGGTGCCTGACAGCAATATTATCACCTCATTGATATAAATGCTGAGCATAGGTGATTTTAAAAGTGTGACTGATTAAAGCAACATAAATAGTGGTCTTGGCACTAATGCTGTCAAGAATAAATCTGGGACCTTGACAGTATTGTGTGAACCCAGCCTCTGCCTGGCCCCAAACCCTCCCTTTATGCCTCATTGGGAACATGCCTGTCACCTCTCTTTTTTTTATCCCTGTTTTTAACTGAGGACAGCAAAATATTTTCTTTTCTCTTTTAAGTAGATAATATCAAAGATTGTCCCTTGGTATCTGCCATTCTTATCTGGTGACTTTTTTCTTCTTTAAAAAGAGGAAAAATGGTAGCAAATATTCTCTGTAGTTGCCAAGACCATGGTGGAGAAAGCCTGTGAGGAATTTGATGCTGCCATGTTTAGTAATCAAGGCAAATGTTCATCATTAGGGTACTGAATGTCCTTTTTCTACTGGATGTCTTTCTTTTACGTCCTTGAAAATTCCCTGCTAATGGTTACCTGAGCATGTGCAGATAATCTCAATAGTGCAAATGGCCTGTGCACAATGCATCATGTTCTTGACTCATAAGACACATTTGGTGCATGTAAACCCTCTCTGCAGCATTTGCAACTGTTGGTCTCAGGTGTATATCAGGATCATTATGTATAAATTCCCAAGAAGGAAATTTAGGAATATGCAGTGCAGAACATACCCAGGTTTCC
>NW_008668805.1:155171-166575 GCF_000695815.1 Acanthisitta chloris
CTCAGGTGCACAGGGGGAGCATCAGCAAATGAGGGTGGGGATGGTGGAGAAGCTTGACTGCGCTTCAGACCTTGACCTGCTTCAGACCTTGGACTCAGCTGTTGCTTGCTGACTGTTGAGTGAAATCTGTGCTCAAGACCAGAGGTATTCACAAGCCGTATCACATACTGACATGGAAGGGAAGCATTCGGCATCCAGGTGGCAATAACGTTTCATTCATGTGGTCCAGGAGACCTGGTCAGGCCTGAGTTCTTCCTGAGAAGGGATGAGATACTTTGAGCCAGAGGTAGAGCTGGATTGCAGATAACAGTGGGGAGAGAAAGAGACGGGTTAGTGTTTCTACGGTTGCTCTTGTGCTCTTTTTTTCCCCTCAGTAGATACAGAAAAAGACACCCCCAGGGTCACCCATAGCATACCTGTGTTGGTAGAGTAGGTGTGGAGGTGAGCAGGATAGTTTCCTATGAAACAGTCATCCAAAGCTGCCCAAAAAAATATAATATAACAGGACGTCTTCTTTATTTCCCATTGCTTTTAAAATTGGGTTATGGTCCTACTGTTTATCACATTCACCCTCCAAAGATGGCCAAACAATTGAATCAGACACTCAGATTGCAACAAATACTGGGAACTGCAATATCTGTGCACCATGTGGCACAGAGGAAATGGTATTCCTGAGAACACTAGTCCTAATATGAGAGGAAACATTGTCTTAAAGTAACATATACACACACTAGGTCCCTTACAAAGTAAACATGCTCAGTTCAGTTCCTTGACTGAGGATCTCATGATAACCTCACTATTTCAAATGAAATTGCATTCCACAAACACCTTGGAATAGTCACCATTAGTCCCTCTTTTCGTATAGAGGACTGGCTTCTGAACTCTGTTATGCCACAATGTTTTAACTGTTTTAGTGGAGTGTTTACTATTTTAGTGGACCTGTTAGTACTGGGGGCCCTTGTGCTTTGATGAGGCAAAGGGCAAACCAAAAAGCTTTCCTTTTATGCTCTCCCATCTAAAATGAAATATTGTATGCGTGTCCCAAACATAGTCTTAGGAGACAACATCCCAAACTGCCAAGAGAAGGTAGGGAATGGTAGAAAAAAAGTTTATTTAAGAACAAATATCTGTTCAAAACATCTGCATCGGAATTAATCTAATTTTTTAGATATTGCTCATCAAAAGAAAGGAATAATAAGAGCACACTATGACTGCCACACTCCTCTACGTGCTCCCTCAAATTCAGCATATTATTCCATTACAGAAATCACCTGGGATACTGAAGATTCACATTCAGATCTCCTCATTGTCTGATATGGTGCACTGATTTTAATCTAAGTCTCTTCCACTTCGGTGAATAATGACTGAGTTACAGATTATTGCAGGGCAAATCTCTGAAATCTCCCTCCCACAAATTCTATCCCAGAGGAGAGAAGCCTTTTTGGACAATTGGTATGTTGGGAAGTAGTAGAGGAGAGAATACTGAAGAAATCCTAACCATTTTCAATTTCAAAGTTTGAGACTATTAAAACACTCCCCCACCCCAAACACAGCACCATTCACATCTAACAATCAAAGGACAATCACTGCAAATCATGGAGTAAAACAAAAAATGCTCAGTGATTGAACCCTTAGACCACTGGATTTAAAGCCCAGATCTGTGTGTTTTAAAACACTTCACTTTATGTTTTGTTAAAAGCCACAGAACAGGAAAAAATGAAAACACAAAATATAACATGAGCAGTGTTTGACTAAGTGACTCTGACTGTATTTTGACTCAATTAATTAATTTCTGATTTTATTTAAACATTTTCCTATTTCCAATGCAAGCAAGATGTGGCGTGATGCTCTTCAAACTGGCTTTATGGCTTTTTTCCCCAAATCACAGTGAATGGGAGACTAACAGGAGCTAGATTCACTTGAGGCACATGAATAGCATCACAGGAGCTTTTGACTAAGAAGATACCCAGAGCTCTTATGTTTTTTCCCCCTTTCTAGTTTTATTTTGTTTCCAAATTTTAGAATCAAGTTAAATGTTGCATCCTGTAATTTTAATAACTGATAGTAGCAATGTGATAAGAGCTATTTAGGTGGAAATTCACTATAGTTGTCTTTTTTCCTATCCAGTTTTTCTGAGTCATGCAGTCCCAACCTCTTTGCCGTTGCAAGAAGTTGTCTGTAGTTGGTGAGTAGGAAGGGTAGCACCTGTTTTACAGCAGGAAGAAAGTTACTGAAAGAAAGCAAAAAAAGCCCCCAACAATGTGCTTTATTTTTTTTTCCCATGTACAGTGGCTAATTACAGTTTTGGCAGGCAGCATGTGATGGGACAGACCTTATTTGAAGTGCCCCACACAGCCTTCCACTAAGCAAACACTAATCAGGTCTAAAGGAAATATTTTTGCTCCTTGTGCCAAAACAAAGAATTGATCTTATTCAACTAATCAGGGATACTAAACAGTGCTTGGCCTGGTGGATTTGTCTGCTGCTGTTTTGCAGAAGGAGAGCTGTCAAGTACAACCTAGGCTGCTAAAACTGCAAGAATCATCCTTTGAAAGGATAGTTAAACCCAAACACTCACTGATTAATGTCAGGCAGAGAGCCCAATTCCCCAAAGTACTAATTTTGCAGCTTGAGGAGTAGAAGTGGTACTGTATGTAGTTCCTGCAAAGTGGAGGAGAATGGGAAGCCTTTTAATTTCAAACTTAAATGAAAACTTAGAATCAGAAATGCCTGCCTCTCCGATAACCTTTATGATAAGAATGTACAATTTGCATTAAGCAAGAGTGTGTATAGCTTGCAAGTTCCCAACCATCTGATTTCAGCAAAATAAGCAAGTAGGGCACTATTTAAAATAAAATCTCAAGTCAGTGTTTTAATTTGAATCCTGAGAAAAGCGTGTCAGGCACCTTGCAGTCTTCTTGGTCTGTTTGATGCTCTAAGTGTACAGAAGGATTCATTTATAGAGAGGTGTCATGTGAAAACCAGTCTGGTAGACAGACATTAAAACTGAGGGGACTAAGGGTTTTCTGGCACTGCTGTAATTCTTTCCACAGTTGATTTTAGCCTTTCCTTTTTTTTATAAATAACTGTTAATAGGAGGGTGAAAGCTGATAGCAAAATTTTCAGTGTAGGCCCAATTCTGCACAAGTGCTTTCCATGGTGCTTTGGGACAAATTTAAATCCCACTGAAGTCAGCAGAAAACTTTGACTTTGGTGGGTGAAGGGTCAGTTAGTTTGGTTAACTTTCCCACAGTACGTGTTTATCTGTACAGGTCTCCAAGGTCAGTGTCTTTCTCTTTCTGTGTGTCAACCACTTTATAGCACTCTCATTATGTAGAATCTAAGCATATTTTTGCTCTCTTCTCCCAGCACAGCTCAGACTTCCTTTATTTTTCATTTCTTTCTCCATCTCCATGACTTTTTTCCTCCCAGTTTTTAATAGCTGTGAGAGCTGTACTAGCCAAGACTCCTACAGAAGGCTGTTGGTAATATCTCAGTTTAGTAACTGAGTAAGAGTCACTTAGTACGTCCATTAAAGCATCAGAGATGTCTGACCTTCCCCACTTAACAGGAATATACTTTTGATCTGTTCTCCTTGTTTCAGTCAGAAATGTAAAACTATGGTGATGAAAATGAGTATCTTTTTAAGAAAAGGCAGTAAAGGAATCATTGAAACTGAATCTGCCAGGGTAAGGAAAAAAAATATATATAACAATCAACTGAACATATGCAATGTTTGCAGTAGCTAGAACTGGAGAAGTACACTCCAGTTCTTCTCCATGCTGTTGTAGATCCTACTCTTATCTTGTTAAAAGTTTAACAAGAAAGTTAAAGTAAATCTCTAAAAGGCTTAGGTAGGAGTACATTAATTTATTGTGTTAGACTCCTGTGTGGAGCTTTAATTCAGAAGCAATCTATGTTTGCCTCAGCTTCATCCTGAAGGACCTTGTGTTGTGTATCCTACCATGCTGTCCTCCTGGGAGCTGCATGGAGAGGGCAGAAACACCTGGAAACTATTTCATCTCTCTCTGATATCATGTCAATGCAAATGGAGGAGGGTGGACAATGGGGGAACCTCTTCATGTCTGACAGGTGAGCAGAGGACTTGTCATGTGGACATGTGTCATAACACCCAGAGGACCAAGAGGCCTGTTAGTTTCACAGAATAGGTTGGAAAATCACTCATTTAGGTTGGAAAAGGCCTATGAGTTCATTAGGTCCAACCTTGAACCATCACCTTGTCAACTAGACCTTGGCACTAAGTGGTAAGTCCACTCATCTCTTGAACACCTCCAGGGATGGTGACTCCACCACCTCCCTGGGCAGCCCATTCCAATGTTGAACTACCCTTTCAATGAAGAAATTCCTCCTGCTGTCCAACCTGTAGCTCCCCCGGTGCAGTCTGAAACTATGTCCTCTTGTTCTATCATTAGTTGCCTGGGAGAAAAGAACACCAGCGTCAAGTACAGAGGGACAATCACATCCCTGATCCTGCTGGCCACACTATTTCTGATACGTTTTCCACTTGTCCCCAACCTGTCTCCATGACAGCCCAAAGGTTGCATGTTGCTGCACCTGCACAGGTTGTGGCAAAGTTCCCAGCACTCACAAGATGTCTTTTGTGCCCTAAGAGTTACCAATAGTGGGAAGGAGAGGGACCAGCAGCACCTCTCATTATATACAGAGGGACTTCAAGTTTGAAAAGTATCACAGAGCTGGGATTTCTTCCCTGAGTGAGGTGCCAGTAAGAGGATCTTATCAGGTTAACCCTTTTACCTTGAACCTTGCATGAATAATTCAGGCCCTTCACATTTAATATTCATCCATGTAACCTCAGTTGTCACTCAACAAGGGTCATTACTTCCTATCTGTGTCCAATTTTGTTTGTTCCTGAATCTTTCCCTCATATCTTTATTAAGTGGTCACCATATGTGGCAGAGATGGACATCGTACCTTTTGCTAGCTCCTACCCCAAAGTGAAGATTATTGTGTCAGGCCACTGGTGTGTGTGCATTCATTCTGCAATGGTAAACTAGGAAATCTATTTTCAGAAAAAAAGTACGTCTTAAAACTGGCAGTGAACAATTACATACCATGTGTGGCAGCCTTTGTGTTGCCTCACTCTCCTCATGGCCCTCTGGAAAGGGTTTTCTGGAAAATTAGCTCAACAGAGAGATCTGGCTCAGTCTGTTGGGTTTACAGACTGTTCTTTCTGGTTTAACAGGAGGAAATTGTTCCCAGAAAACCAGGACAAGATTTGCACAAGATCACTTTATAGGCATTAGACAATTTTCACTAAGAAACCAGGCGAAGGGATATAAAAGTGACAAAATACTTGTTCTTCTAAAAACTGCAGAAGCTTATTGACTCTGCTGTTTCTACATAAGTGAGCTGATCTCTCACCTAGTTGAAACTTCCTTGGGGACAGAGAGAGTGATCCAAGTGAGAGCAGCCCCTAGGTTAGTAGGAGCATAAATTAATGTTGCAAAAGCTAAAGGAGAAGGCCAGTTCAGGGCAAAGCAGTACACTTCTTATTGCAAAAAGACAGCTAATCCCAATGAATGTTAACCAGCTATTTGCCAAATACCCTCAAAATTTTTATCCTTCACGATTAACTCAATTCCTTAATAACTAACTTTCCAGCTGAATACTTGCACTTGTATGGAAGTGATGTGGCAGTGATGACTATTAGCAATCTTTCTGTTTCCAAAGAGCACAGCTAGAAGACAAAAGCTTCTTTCACAGAATCACATATGGGTAAAGTTGGAAGGGACCACACTGGGTCATCTGGTCCAACCTCCCTGCTCAGGCAGGGTCATCCTAGAGCACATGGCACAGGATTAGGTCTAGATGGTTCCTGAATATCTCCAGTGAGGGAGACACTATGACCTCTCTGGACAATCTGATCTAGTGTGTGGTCACCCACATAGTAAATAGCTCTTCCTCATATTCAGGTGTAACTTCCTCTGCATCAGTTTCTGCCCATTGCATCTTGCCCCATTGCTTGGCACCGCTGAGAAGAATCTGGATCCATCCTCTTGACACCCTCCCTTCAGATACTTGCATACATTAATGAGGTTCCCTCTCTGTGGTCTCTTCTCGAGGCAGAATAGGCCCAGTTCCCTCAGCCTTTCCTTGCAAGAGAGATGCTCCAGTGCCTTAATCATTTTTGTTGCCCTCCACTGGACCTGCTCCAGGAGCTCCATGTGTCTCCAGTACTGAGGAACCCAGAACTGGACACAGTACTCCAGATGCATCATAGGTGTGATTTGGCCCAAAAGTTTCTCTCTTCTTCCTCCCCAGCCTCCTCACAACATGATGTTTACATTGATATTGACCATGCATTTTTTTTTTTTTTTACTCTCTTTCTCCTGTTGGGAAGGATGGAGCTGTGATGTAACACCCTAACTACAACCTTGACAGAGTGACCTTGTCTGATACCCTGAGAAGTACATCCTTACCAACCTGTCTGTCTGTTAGCATTAAATATATCTTGTTTACTAATAAGTACTACATCACAGATTAGTGAAGCTGATGAAATTGCAGCCATTAAGATTATTAATTTCAGTGGGGTAAACTGGGACAAACAAACTGCAGGACTTCCGGGCTTGATTATGAGCTACATGCACTGGCCCACTCAGGAAGGTGAGACAGACCATGAGAAAACTTCTGCATGAGGTTCCTATCTTTTCATTGATCGAGACACTTAAAACTAAAGCTGAGATATTTTCAACCATAATGACCTTTACTGTATGTTAAGAAAGCAGCACATTTTAACACCTCCTTAACAATATCCATGAAAGATCCCAATGTGTCTCTTCAGTAACCATTTACAATAGACCCACACAAGTAGCCTCACTGAATTGCTCATACCAAGATGAATGTGAATAAGATGTAAGCGAAAAGAGAGATATAACCTTGCTGAACCAGACAACAGCTGGCTCAAGTGACAAATATAAACAAAGAAAATACAGCTTTAACAGTTACATGAATTTTTATCCCATACTCTATCCCAGACAGGCTGCGAATGCTCGCTGACAGTTCATTGTGGCATTTAAAAGAGACCAGACAAAATTGATGAGTAGTAAAGTGTACCCAGAACTAGTTTACAGCTGCAATACATCATAACAATACAGAGGGTTGAAAGCAGGACAGGATTTGCCTCCCTTGCCTGCTGAAAGAAATCTCTTCTGAAGATGCCACAAGAACTGGTGATTTTGCAGCCTTACAGTTCTTCCACTTGCACTCCCAGACAGAAATAGCAAGTGCAGAAGTTCACAAAAAGGCAGTAATGTTAGAGAGAAAAGTCTGATCGAGCTTCCCAAAAAGTGATTTGATTTGATCTACTTTCAAAATATGAACAAAATTTTGCACTGAGTCAGACTTTGCATTGTCTGGACTGTTCTTAATTTAATTGAGATGTGTGTGAGTGGTATATAGTGACAAGGGAGATCTTACTACACTGCAGCCTGTTCTCAGAAATAGCTAGCTGCGCAAAAGGATCCCTGTAGTAAAGGTTAAGTGTACACTGTATATTATCTCCCTCTTTCCTTTTTTTTTTTTTTTTTGGCAAAAAGAAGAAAGGGGGAAAGAAAAAAAAAAAGAAAAAAAAATGTTGTGAAAGTTTAAAAGTATGACCTCCAGAACCAGACATGCTGAGACTGGGCAATATTGAAGCCAGAAACAGAAGGGGTTGGATAAAAGGCTTTGTGATATGAATCTCTGTCTCTCCTGCCCTCAGCAGAAAGGCTTAAATATCTCCTCCTTGGACAAACAGATCAATACAAGCTTTTTAACATCTTCAATGAGAGCTCATTAATGCTCTCATGGTGTCCTCTTTTGTGCCCTGGTGACCTGGTGGGAGCCAGGGAAACTGAACTGCAGCTTGGTAATTATCACAGGAATAACACTTCATATCATCTCCTAGCGAAATGTGAATTGTTTTCCTAATTATTCAGGACAGCAGTGAGCGAAAGTGCAAACTAATTGAAAAGACATTATGATTTATTTGAGTATGTGAGATTGGACCTATTAGTTTGGGTTAAATGTTAACCAATAGAATATTTGCTCTCTTTGAAGAGCTGAATGCTAGGAAAGCGCAAGAACAGAAAACTCCATTTCCTACAATCACTTCTTCATTATATGCAGTTTATGGATTTTCTTTTGCCACTGGAAGTGTCAGGATGTTTCCCTGTATAATGCTGGAATCCAGGCTGGTCTCAGGATTTTGAAATGTTTTGAGCAATAGGGGTGGGATGTGGTATGATGACTTTTGCTAAGACAAATTGTGAAAGAAGTGGGAGTTTTATATGATTGATATATCGAATAATTGAATAAATAACACTTAATTTGATTCAACACCAGATGGGATTTTATAAGGAAGGTGTCTTGTTTGTTTCATACAGAGCAGTTGCACTGTTCCTATGTTTTTACATCAATTTTAGTCTATAATTCATTTTCACATAACAGTTTGAAAATCAGGATCTTCCCTAAAGAAGGGACAGAAAGAGATTTTCAGTCTAAAATATTTCCCTCAAACTAAAGAAAGTACAGCAC
This sequence comes from Acanthisitta chloris, assembly GCF_000695815.1. Lineage (NCBI taxonomy): Eukaryota > Metazoa > Chordata > Aves > Passeriformes > Acanthisittidae > Acanthisitta > Acanthisitta chloris. The sequence goes on from NW_008668805.1 coordinate 163,728, forward strand.
ATGCCCAAGAAGAACAGATTAAAAGAGTGAAAAATGTCTAATGGAAAATAGTGAGGTTACTCACTGCATAGGTGTCACCTAACATGCAAACTGACCTGTTTGATTGAACTTCTGAGTGGCAGGGGAAGAAAAGAGGTGCTCAGACATTTTAATGAGGTTGGATCTTCCATAAACACTGAGAATTAGAGAATCAGACCCTCTACATATGTCTGATTTTGAACCCTGGAAAACTGGAATATTCAGAATCACTCACTGCTTCTTAAAATTGAAGCCACGTAGTTGAAAATAGGTATTTAATTTACGTAAGAAGTTTGCTCTTTCAAGCACCTGTCTCAAGCAGCTTATTATCGACAATGTAGGTTGCCACAGTGCCAAGCTATTACTACTGTATATTAGCCTGAAAATAACACTATACTCATAGAACTGGGAAAATTCTTTTCATTTTCACAAATAGTATGTAATTTTTGGGGTGACCCATCTGTTAGCAAGGCATGTAATAGCTAATCAAGACACAGTGCAAAGATACCACAACCCATATTTTTTAATTAAAATAAAAATATAAGGGGAAAAAATAAAATAAAAGGCACATCAACAAAAAAATCTGCCCTGATCTATTTTAGTCACATTTTATAATCCTGTTTTTAGTGCAAGAATTTAATTATACATATTTTCATCATTTCTCGTATTCTGACATCTTAATTAAGGATGCTCTAATTCAATTCCTGTGGCACTATTGGCCTATCCTGTAAAAACATTTTCTTGTTTTTGTACAAATACAAAAATTAAGAGGAAGGTAAAAGCAGCACCTCAGTTTGCTGCCTACACACTGCCATTTCTTCTTGTCATGGAAATAGCAGGCTAATTATTTTATAAAGTGATAGATTCCCCCATCTGTACAGTGTTCAGTGGCACTAACACTTAATAAAATATACGTGGGAAAACAGCAGCCTCCTGAAGGTTCTTGGGATGAAGTGTGTCTGTCTCTGATGGAAGAACCACAAAAACAAGGTGGAGTGTCTCACAATTTTTCTATGACTACACATAAACTCTGTCCCGTTACATAGTATTTGAAAAGTTTGTAAGTAGTAGATAAGGTTTATGGACTCCTATTTCTTCTCAGGTCCTCCTTAAGACTATTAGCAACTACAAGGCATCACCTTGGGGATAAAGTAGATGGCTAAGCTTGGGTTTACTGTTTTTCTTGTAATACATTTAGTCTTTAAGCTCCGAGTCCAAAGTAGTCAGGCATTGGAATGTGCTGCCCAGGGAGGTGGTGGATTCACCATCCCTGGAGGTTTTCAAGACGAGACTGGATGTGACACTTAGTGCCATGGTCTAGTGACCATGGTAGGGTTGGACTCGATGATCTTTGAGGTCTCTTCCAACCAGGCTGGTTCTATGATTCTATAATGCTATGATTCTATTGCAGCTTCGATATGCACAAGGGAATGTCAGCAGTAACTTTTGCAAGCAAATGGCAGCAAACAGTGCACAACCTGCAGTCAAATAACTATCAAAATTAAAATTGCCATTCATGATCCAAATACACCAATATCTGTAGCTAGTGGGCCTTTTGAAGCAATGAGCCCAGCATCAACTCCAACCATTTGAGGCTACACCTGAGTGGATGAGGTTCCCATAGAAAATGTGACAGCTGGACCTGTCTCACTCCATAAGCCAAGAGCAGAGCTCAAACTCATGCCATCAAGCTGGGACTGTGCAAGTGCTTTGGCACCATGAGCACAACTTGAGGGTGATGTTCAGTCTGGGGATGTGTTGTTTGTCTGGGTCAGGTTTGTTTGCATCGAGGAGGGAGGGAAGGGACACACGCACTGCTTTCCCATTTTTACAATTATCCACCACTACTACTGCTGTGGTACGTGTCAAATTATATGCATGCTGGGTCCAAGTCAAGCCACCTCAAAATGCACAGGAGGATAATGAGGGCACCAGTGACTAACAAGGGCTATAGGACAGTCTGGAAATTAAACCCAAAACTACTCCAACAGGCACTGAAGGGGACAACAAGGCTCACATAAACACTGACACATGCATACAAGGGAGAGAACAGAATAGACCTGGACTCTTCAGTAGTGGCAGGTGAATTAATGTCTGCAGAAGTTGCTCAGACTATCATTAACATATACCTGATAAGTATGGCAGTGGGATCTCAAGGTCTCCACTGTAATCCTGCCTTCTCCTTTTAATTCAAAGGAAAGTGTTGTACCTTAAAGCGATGCAGACATGCAACAATCATTTAGCTGTCCCCAGCTCCTGTCGGAGGGACATGAGCTGGTTGTGAATCATTCCCTCAAGAAATCTTGGTAATCTTGACTATTTTTGAATTTCTTAATATATTTTGATTTAAAGCCTAAATTAGACTTAAGCCAGCGATAGTGTGTCTTGAACCACTTTTGAAAATAAATGAGATATGCTGATGCCGAAATGTTGGTAAAAGGGGATTAAGAAGACTAGGCTGCTTTCCACCCCAGTGGCTTTGCGTTACTATTAAGAGGGATGGATTAATATCAGATTTCTGGTATCTGGTTCCTCAGTGATACTGCTTAATTATCCAGATAAGTGATCAGAGTCAAAGCATGAGTGACAGCATAAATATAAAGAACATCATCTTACAAGTTTTTTTTGCCTTAAAAAACATGTATATTAGTTTTAGTATCATAAAGATACATTTTTAAAGTGCTCATTAAAGTTAAAATTTGAAGTAGTTCTTAGATACTCGGTTTTGGTTAGTCATCCTTTAAAAAGTTGCAGTTTATTTATTCATTGTCAGGCACAGACAAGTGGCTCACAGTGAAAGACTTTGAAAAACACTGGCCTGCTTGTCTCC
>NW_008668805.1:166611-182297 GCF_000695815.1 Acanthisitta chloris
TCCTTTTCACTCTCACTGCCCTGTTGCAGAGACCTCACCCTTGCTGAAGGGGGTGGGCCACTGAGCTTCCCCTGGCTCACATCAGAGGCTGAAAACATCTGGTCTCCCTGCTCAAGCTGTAGAAGGGAGGACCACAAATTCCCAGGTTGCTGCTCAGCCCAGATCTTCTTTACAGCTCTGGTCTCTGTTGGCTGGTAATTTTATCCAGTAACACATTTGATATGTGTCAGTGTGTGAATGCACTTGTGTACTTTCAATGTAGACAAGTACTTGGACTGATCAGGATCTTAGGATGGGAGAAAAAGCTTTGGCACCTATAATTGATTCAAATAGAATCGCTTTGGTGTGTTTTTTGTCTCTTGCTAAGTCCTTTTACAAGAATCTGAGATTGGTGTCAGACATGAGGCAAAGAGTTAAAGATGATTTTAGTAAAACTTCCTACTAGAAGTTTTTTGTGATCTGTACTTGCCTTTCCTAACTTGCTAGCAGGGCAAGATTTCCACATACCTTGAAACTGAAAGGTGGAGTGGAAATTTCTGTGCTGGGACTTGAAGACTCCATACATATTGATAGCAATATGACCTCACACATACAGTACATTCTTGTACTTCATTCTGTAGGTGGAGAGACTATTTGACAGCAGGGAGGAAACAGGGAGGAAAGACTCATCATCATACTGGTTCAAATCTGAGTCTGCAGTGGGAGAAGGATTATTGTTATGAGTCTAGCACCTTCATTTCTGAAACTGAGGTAAACTAGAGGCTCAAGAAGATATCTTTCAAGTTTTGTTTGAGGGGTTTTTTTGTTTCTTTTGGGTTTTGGCTATTTTACCTTTTTAAACATAGATTTGATGCTAACAGGCAAAAAGCAATGTGAAATGATCCTTGTGTTTTTGACAGGCCAGAATGTTGGAACGTGAACATAAGACAAAATGGAAAATAAGGATAGAATAGAATTTCTGATGATGGTCTACATGGGTTATTTTAGGGAAGTGAATCTTTTAGAATTTCTTCATTGTGACATACTTTTCTCCGAGGTTCATCTTACCAAGGCTGAGCTCTTATCACAGGTTTCTTAATCAAATAGATCTGGTCAGCTATTCTATTAGAGAAATACAAAGAAAAACCCTTTAAACTGCTGTTATTCACTGACACTCACCTGAGTTAATAATATCCTAGCCATGGTGTTAAAGACTCTTCAGCGTGGGACATGACACCTTTTGAAGATGTCATTAGTCCTTGGCCATCCTCTACCATTTATCCTACTGTGTTCTCTGGAGTGACTGTTCATATGTCATAACTTAATTGCAGGTAGCAGTTATTCTCTGCGCCTAACTACACATGCTTTTCACCTCCAGTCAACCTATAGTGAATTTTTTTCCTGTGGATAAAGAAATATTATTGTATATCAAAATATGTGAATTTCAGTGTTAGGAAAATGATCTAGAAAGCAAAAAAGTCTCTGTTCAGTCCTTTCTCTCTGTCAATTCTTTTCTCTTCCTGGAACTTAAATGGTTTAACCTTGTGAGGATAGTACAGAAACCTTCCTAGATTTTCACAGATGCTGCAAGGACTGATGTAGCTGACCAGTGCACATTCTTCATTCTCAGCATTACAAGAGCCTGGGATCCCCTTGTGTACCTGCCCTCAAACACAAACACAAGACCATATGGCTTTACCATACTCATGAGTCAGCTGCTAATGCCACCCCTGAACAAAATGCAGTAATAAATAATCAGAAAATTAAACCAGCAAAGCCTTTTCTACAGCAAGATTTCATACACTTTTCTGGTAATCAACTGGTACTGCCCATCATGCAGGAGAGATGGTGACTCCAATAAATCTTCCCAACTGCAAAAGAAGCTTTGTATAGCTTAACTTGTAAATAGTGCCTTATGGGCTGCTGGTTATCTTCCACTGGCCCATCCAACCTTTCTCAGGCTATTTTAGACTGAGAAGTTGTTTCAGCTGAAACTATGTCAGACTCACTCTGCAATCATCACTGCCTGTCCTTGTTCCTAAGCTTTTGGAAGTGTTTAGGCTGACCAGAAGGAGCCATCAAGCCCTCCAGTGTTTCCAGTGGGGAGCTCCCATAAAACCTCCCAGCTGTACTTCCTAACCGATCTCTAAAAGCAACTGAGGTCCTCTTCTGTTCTCATCATGCAGGTGTCCAGGCAAGAGGGCAACAGCTGAGCTAGATGGTACTCTCTGTCTTTTTTTCCTCTCAACATGTATTCTAGTTTATTTCCAAGGCAAAAAGTTTGGACCTTGAGTTATTTGTTTTTGTTTGTGGGGGCTTTTTAGTGGTTGGTTGTTGGGGTATTTTTATGGATGTTTTTGTTTCAAAAGTTTGTAAATACTCTTCATTAGAACAAGATATTGATGTTATCTTGCACGTTTTCCACCCTCTCTACATGTGATCTTTCCCTTTGGGCCACTAATGCAAGACTGAGTGCAAGTTGATTCAGGCACAGCAACAAAGGAGTCCAGACTCCACCATGAAATCAAGCATAGAAAGGACTAAAAAGTAAAAAGAGATCTCTGAGTGTCCTTAATCACCTGGGTAAGTTCTCCACTAAACTAAACAAGATCTTTCTGTTGCACATGCCTTGAAATGTAGCCTTCTCCATCCTACAGCTCCCACCTTTAGTTAATCATCCTGAATCTATAAGAAAATGCAGTCTTCCTAGCCTTTCTGAAACTACCTCACTCAGTGAAGGGAATACAGGCCCATCTTACAACATATGCATGTCTCTGCATAGAATAAATAGTGCCAGATCACAGGTTTGAGCATTGTCCTGCTTAATCTGAACTTCATACCTGGTAACGTTCCCTGGAAAAGGATCTCTGAAATGCCTAGGCATGGGAATATTGTATAGTACAGGATACAGGAAGGATATCAAGGCAGCATGATTACCAGAATGAGTCTGTATTTCTGTGTCACCCAATCATTCTGCTTTACATCTAATTTACTACACTACCATGGCGAGACAGGTTCTGGACTTGATCAAGTTTACCACAATTTTGGATGTACCCAGATTCAGAAAAGACTATTTCCTGTCTGAAGGATAATTTAAATAACTCTTAGACCTCACTTCACATGAATAAGAGCAAGAAGAAAATGCACAAAATTATTAACTGCTGTATTTATAAATCATTAGGGTGAGTAGATATGAAGAACAAACAAAATGTGTGTCAATTTTATTGCCTTGACCACAAGTGTTAAAATGTTACCCAGTGAATTACTTATGCAAGCACTTTGTGCCTGACTTTACTAACACTCTGTACATTGACTTTGCTGTGCATATACTCTGTTATATTCAATACACAGATACAAAAACTGCACTAATACTATCACAAGTATGAAATACAAACTGGGGGAAACACTATTAAAGGCAGTCTCATCACAGAAATATTCTTCCAGTATTAGCCACCTGTGAAGCAAAAGATTAAATACATTATTTCTTCCCAAGCACACTAGCTACAAAAGAAAACAATTTCCCCAATAATTTATACCCTTGTTTGTGTTATTGATAATTTAACTAAGGCCAGGAAATAGAAGGAACATTTTCAAGAAGTATTACACAACACCTTTGTCGGTTCATTTTGAGCTGTGCCTGACTCATCACAATGGTGTTTTTTTTAACAGTGTTAAGGGCTGTTAAAGTTTTAGCTAAGATTTACTTCTCCAACACAAAGCCTGTTTGTATGTTGTTTTCATTGGTTTTGTTGGAATATTTATTTTTTCTTTTATTTTGCATTCAACACTAAAATACCATGGCTGAAATTTTAAGCAGTCACAGCTTCTGGAGAAAGGACATTGTAAGAAGGAGCAACCTATTGGAATACCTACATCTGTGGTGCATCACTATAAAGAAAGAAGGAAATACAAGGTCAGCTTCTCAGTGTGAGTGTCTGATTTTAATGGAGATGTGCCAAACTACATCACCTCAAAACCTAGAGTGTCCATAATGGTTTTGTCATCAAAAGTAGCAATGAGATTTGTGGTAGAGCCTATGCTCCTACAATAATCCAAAGATTTGACAGGGGCTCAATGCTGAAGCAAGGCATTGAGGTGTCTAGCAGAAAAATTGAAGCATCAATCTCTATTCCCCTTATAATAATTTACAGCCTGGATTTTATGCCATGTTCACCCTTTATTTTGTGGCTGTTGGGTTCAGAAATGGCAATTTAGAAAAGGAAGCTCACAGCATGAGTACTTACTATACCCTGATACATCAAAACAGCATTTCAGTCTCGAGGACTATTTGCCTAGCAACTTCCATAAGCCCTAAAAACTTTAATCCAAAATGAAGACAGATCCATGGAAGTCTGATAAGGAAGGTGAAGACTACTTTTTGTTTTCTCCTGCAGAATTTAGGGTGTCAGGATTTGTCAGAAATATTTTAGAAAAGGCAGAATTGTTTCACACAGCAGTACTCAGCCTCTGCAAAACAGGTGTTAGAAAATGTTACAGATTCTGATCTCTCAATAAATAGTTCCTATTTTTTTTGTAACAGATTCACACATTAAAGTTAGATCTAGGGCTGATGTAAAATCCATTTAGCTTCATTGAAGTTAATGAACCGAAGATGATATACACCCATTGAGAATCTGCCTTTGTGTGTGATCAGTTACGATGCTATTTGTTTTTATTGGCTTAGCCACTGATGTGTTACAATGTGGCTCTGAGTTTGTTTAATCAATAAGAGTTAGCATACTTGAAAACTATGCTTCTATGAAACTAATGCCTGAAAAAGGCTCTCTTGAAATCAGATTTCCTTTGAGATGAAAAGTTATATACTGCAGATATCAGAAGATTTTTAACTGAATTTTCTGCTAAATGAGTGAGTCAGCACATATTTATCTTCCATGAGAAACAGGAGAAAATTTTCAAAATGAGTGTATCTTTCACCCCTCGTAAGAGGTTATCTCAGAGTAGGGGAATATTAAAAGGAAAGAAATATCTCATGCACACAGGATTAAAAAAATCATAAATTCCGCTTTATAAATAAATGCAAAACAGTATTAAAAAAGCAACACATTATGAATAGATACCTTTGGAAATAAATTTCAGAAGCCTCCAGAGAGCTTGAGAAAATAACTAACTTGCACAGCATTAAGTGGAAGGAGTTCCCCTAAGGGAATCAAGGGATCAGAGATATCCTGTCTTGGTTAGTCTTTGATAAGTTTGCATCTATGTCTTTTTCACATTGCTGGTAATAAGCTGAGAGATGCAGTGTTACATGGAGGCAAATGGCAAAATTGTTTCTTAGGTTGAGAATGCTAAAACTGATTGATTTCACTGGAATTACATTAGCACAATTTCACACCCTATTCAAAATGCACAAGGGGAAATGGATTCAGGGTTTGCTTTCTCCCTCCTCATGACCTCTTGGTGTAGCCCTGAACACAAATGCTCAGAACTGCATCAAGCACCAAAAGAACCTGTGCTGATAAAACTAAACCATCCCTCTTTGCTGAGGTCTATTAATAGTTTTTGACAGACCTAGAGAAACGTCATTCAGTTTCTTAAAATAGAGAAGGATACATCAGCACATTTTTGGAAGTCAAAAAGTTCATAATTCTTGGGGGTAGACATAGAGTGCAGAATTCATCTCTACCAACTTCAAGCATGAACAGAATAGATATTTATTTCAAAACTAGTCACTCTGGAGTCCATTTACAGTCAGTAGAGATTTATAAGAACTTTTAAGGCATGAGCCATTTGACTTATTTCAGACATCTACTTTTTAATAAGATACACTGCTCAGAAAAATACCTGTTTCATTCTGTTGACTATAAAGAAAGCTCATATTGATTAACTCAAAAACACATTATAGACATCTATGTTTGTTTAGATGAATGTCACTTGAAAAGACTGGAAAATAAATCTCTTCTCTGCAAGTGACCAGAGTTTCTGAGATTTATAATTATAAAAGTGATCATCCTTTCTGCTGAAGTCTGAGAGATTTGACTTTATTTTGATTATTTTTAAGGAGTGTAGCTATCAAATCTTGTTCTGCCTTCCTTTCACACCAGAAATTAGTGACAGAGTGTGCTGGTTTGAGCTAAAGTAGTTAACTTTCTTCACAGAGGTGAGTATGGGGCTATGTTTGGGTTTTGTGCGGGACACAGAGTTGATAATGTAGAGATGTTTTTGCTGTTGCTGAGCAGAGCACACACAGAGCCAAGGCCTTTGCTGCTTTCCGTACTACCACACTGGCAAGGGAGTTGGGGGTGCATGGGAGATTGGAAAGAGACACAGCTGGGACAGGTGACCTAAACTGACCAAAGGGATATTCCATACCATAGGACATCATGCTCAGTATATAAGGTGGGAGGAAGAAGGAGGAAGGGGGAACATCTGGAGTGATGGCGTTTGTGTTCCCAAGGAACTGTTACACATGCTGGGGCCCTGCTCTCCTGGAGATGGCTGAACACCTCCTGCCTGTGGGAAGCAGTGAATTAATTCCTTGCTTTGTTTTGCTTGTGTGTGCAGCTTTTGCTTTCTCTGTTAAACTGTCTTTATCTCAACCCATGAGTTTTTGTAGCTTTTACTCTTCTGATTTGCTCCCCCATCCCATGGGTGGGGGAGTGTGTGAGTGGCTGTGTGGTTCTTGGCTGCTGACTAGGGTTAAACCATGACACAGAGTTCATTTTTAAGAAGCAAATCAGACTCTATACCCTGCCCACAGCTGCATAAAGCCCAAGACTGAAATAGGGTTTAAACCTAGACATACAAATCTATGTACCTGCAACCTCTGAGTCTGAGGAACTGTAATACATGAAGTCAGAGATTTAAGACACTTGGTATACTAATAAATACATAAACCATTAAATTTATATTAGCTAACATACCACTAAAACTTGCTCTTCTGAAAACTAAGCTGCAAAAACTCTGAAATGGAAAAAGTCCACTTAAAACTCACAGAAAGAAAAAAAATGTAACAAATATAATTGTCACACTTCTGGACTCTTCTTTTGACTATTTCCACACTCTACTTCATATATGCAATTATTGCTTGAATTTTCTCTTCTTTTCATTGGTATAAATCAGAAGTGACATAATGCTTTGAAGAAAGATAAACAATTGTTATAGCTCTTGTGAATTACTGGATGCTACATAATTCTTGTAGGAAATGAGAATCTGTAGCAGACAAATTCTTGGAATCATGTCTAATGTGAGGACCTGTCACCTAAAAAATGTAATGATACATTACAATAAAATTGGAAAATTACATTTTGACCTCTGCTGTACAGAACATTTAGTTATCTTGTAGAACCACTGTTGCCTTGTGATTAAAAATCAGTTAAAATAGGAAAACAGGGAATTTGATTTAATAAGAATTAAACAAGAACATTTATGAGCTTTGTACTGCATAAATTTGAAACATTGTTTTGTTTGGTTTTTTATGAGAAAAAAAACCCACAATTCTTATTCTTTAAATAAAAAATATCAGTTTCCTTTCTACCTTGTTAACAACAAAAACCTACAGTGAATGAGAGAAAAATCACACACCTAGGAAGCCAGGAAGTCATTTAAACTCATACCCCCAAAGACCTAATTTTTATGGCTCTAATTCCCACAAAACATTTCAATGTGACATAATTTATTTAGATGCTAGAAACTTCATAAGGACAGGGAAACAAGAAGTATGTAGAAAAGACATGAAAAATGAAACCTCTGCAGAAGCCTAAGCATGTTAATAACATATTCATGTAATAACTGGAGAAAAACACAATATGCACAGTATGTTTGGTATGAATTATTTATTTTACCTTTATACATATACTCGCACAAAGATTTCTTGCCAAATAATTGCATGTTGTTAATGGGGAAATGGTGCAGTGTATATTTTGGCAATACCTTTCAGAGTCATAGAGGCATCTTTATTTACCTGAAGAATTCAAAATAACTGAAAATGACAGTAAACATAAGACTGGAAAGACACACTTATGGCAAGCTTTAAATCTGACCCAGTCCTATATAAATGAAGTTAAGAATTACCAGGCACACAGTGAACACAAAAGCACAGGAATCTGCCTCACACACCCTGTGGCTTGTTATCAGAGGAAGATCTTAGCCACACAGAAACAGTTTTTTCATTGCCTTATCAGGGATTGAACTTCAGTCCCGAAATTTCAAAGAAATCCAAGACAAGTGTTAATAATATATCAGAATATAAATAGGCTAAACAGCCTGTTACCTCCACCTTTCTGCTTTCCATTATCTACACCATATTTTGCCCAAATTCAAATACTTTCCTCGTGTAAAGATCTTCCAGTGAAAAGCAGCAAAGCCATCACAATAGTATGAGTAAATTTTTTGATGAGACCAGATGGGAAAAAATATTTGGAGGTGGACAAATCGGGATATCACTCTCCTGGGCTTGTGGCAGGAGCTAAAGGGGCACTGACAAGAGCCTTTACTATATTTGACAGCAGCCCAATGAAGCTTAATAAGCCTTGGATACATTCCCCTCTGATTTTGCCCTTTATTAGCCTCCTTAAAACTCATCAGTGACATCAAACTTACAGGAGCTGTTCATCTGCCTGAGTTGCAAGTGCTGCACATGTATCTCATATTCTGCTTGCACTTCTCTCTGCTGTAAGAATATTATTATAATGATGAAGAAGGGAGGTAAACTCTTGTTATAAATTGTCTGCAGACAGATTTATTTCCTATTTCAGATGTGAATAGTATGTCTGAGATATATTATCCCAGCTTGGACTACATTGTGTTACTGCAACATAGCAAACAATTTAAAAATAGTACATACAGATACAGAGAAATGCAATAATACCTGTGCATTTTATGCTCTGTCTATAATTATTTTTCCATTGTATCATAACAATAAATGCAATTTGAGCATCTTGAACAAACACTAAATAATGATTTTGTGCCTTTTATGACAATTTTTAAAGGCTTGAGCAAGGTCTATTTACGAATATATTTATATAACCTTAGTAAACGTAGTCAATGATAATAAAATAACAAACATTGAGGAAAGCATCTCCTAATGTTTTATCTCATAGGCCATTCTTGCCAAACAAAAGGAGCTGAAATGACCTAGTTACATGAGTCCCTTCCTTTCTGTATCCTGACAAGGATCTACAGGCCCTAAAGGAACCTGGATCGAGCATTTTCTTCCCTGGAGAAAAATTATTAACACTAATCCTTGTCTTTGAACACAGCAACCTTTTGATTGGTGTAATTGAGCTACATTACCTCACTTTTCTGCTTCTGTCACAGCATCCTATAGATGTAGTGCAACTGAATTCATGAGCCTCATACAGAAAGGGTCAGAGTATTAATATGTTAATAGTGTGTTGGCTTGCAAATTATGTTTTTTTCATAAAGTCTCAGTTAATTACATTGCAAGGTTTTGAAGCCAGACTGAATTTTACTCCTGTAAATTTGCAATGCTAAGCATTCTTAAGTAGACAAACTGAGAGAATTCCATGAGAATTCGGATAAAATACTTGAACCTGATTTTTACAAGAGGCATCTGGTTTTATAGATGTCAAATCTCATGACTAGCTGTTACATGCCGAAACGTGTAAAATGAAGCATGCTTTCTTCTAGGCCATATCACAAGAGTGAAGTTAGGAAGGACTTAAACCCACTGTCACTTTCCAGCCTGGATCAGTGTGTTATTAGTCAATTAACCTGAAACTGCACCTGTTCTTTGAAGTCATTTTAGACAGTGATAAAAAATAGGAACCAACACTGTGATGTATGTCCACTGCATTGATGGGGTATGGCAAAATGTTGGTACAGCAGTTTCTAGAGACCTCATTAAAACTGAAAGAAATAATAAAAAAAAATCCCATTCAAACTGCTCTCACTTTGATAATGTCTCACAGGCAATTGAGGGTTTTTCAGTTCTGGTTTATCTGGCGATTCCTGATTGCTGTTTTAGCCAGCTTTGGGGAGAATTTGTGCCATGGAAATTATAAGGGCATCTCAGTGGAAGATAAGGGACAAAATCAGGCTAGACAGGGTTTTGAGCAACCTGATCTAGTGCAAGACATCCTTGCCCACAGCCAGAGGATTGGAACTGGATGATTTTTAAAGGTCCTTCCCAACTCAAACCATCCTGTGACTCTATGAAACAAATGTGCTTGGGGGAAATAACAGATGCTGAGAATTAAGAAAACAAATAGTGTAGGAAATCTGGAGCAGGGAGTTTCCCATCAGTCTATTCTGAAAGTGACAGAAGCACTTTGTATATAAGTTGGCTTCACTCTGAGTCATACACTTCAGGAATGTGAAACCTCTCTGCTTAGTGTCTATCCCCACACACTCTTGATATAGAAAACTTCTTTGTGACTGTGGTGTCAAAGGCATTTCAAAAGCATTTACCTTTCTACAGATCAATCTTCTCTTCTCATCCCTGCTTTCAAACTAGCACTGAAGGCAACATCCAGGAAAGGGGAAAGGAGAAAGCTGGACTTGTTTCTGGGCTTGTCTCTCATGAAAGGGACAATTCAGGATCCCTATGCTTAAAGACAAGCAAATATGAACTTAGTTCAGCCCTTTCTGCAGGTGATGCAGATAATATAAAATGATGTTCTTAAAAGCCAGTTTGAACAGTCTCATGGTTCCTGACAAGCAGCTGAACTACAGATATGCCTCTGTCCTTAAACCTAGGAAAGAACCCTGCTGTGACTTGAGACAGGCCATGACTCATGGGATTAATCTCATCTAACTTTAAAGATCTGCAGTGTAGGCACCTGAGCCAGCTACCCAGGTACCTTTTATTGTCAACTGAGAGAAACAGACATGTTTAGGGAATAATTTTTTTGATCCAGCTGAGTTTCTTGTTTAGGAGGAGCTATGTTGCATACGTTACAGACATATGTACTGTATCGGACTCCATCCACCCCTGGATTTTCCCTGTATTTGGACCTTTTTCCATGCTTTTACCTGACTTTGCTATTTGAATTCTCTTCACAACAGATGAAAATAGTGTGTGTGAGTGTTACCAAGATGCAGCTGGTTTGCACGAGGTCAGGTTGGCTGTTCTCTCTATTCAACTGGAGGGAAGGTGAAAGATGTATGACCTGCAAATCACAAATATTTTAATTTGTGTTCAACTTCAATTAGATTGGTAGAATGTCAAAGAAATATTTTCTGATTTTGGCTTGTGTAGGAGTAACAATATGTTTATGTCCAACACATAGTACCGCAGGGATTCAGCTGTAGTTCAGTTCCTTAGCTTATGGAATAAAAATATTGCTGTAAGACATGTAGGTCTGCTGCCACTACTATATATTTCTGTATCAATGGAATTTGAAATATTAAATCAATCATTCCATTCAGTTATTTAGATTCTGAAAGTCTTACTTTTTCTATATGCTTTGGTTCTTGCATGTCTTCATAATTATAGTGTTACAACTATACTTGAGGGTTTAGAAAAGTCTTTTGTAATCTACCAGATTATATCCTGGGGTCAGTGCTAAGGCAAAAACTGAATATAAGATGATGTATAAAATTTATAGCCAATCCTCAGAGTTGTCTTTGAGCTACTAGTTCTGAGGCTCAGAAGACTTCACATCCCCTTCATGTAAGAGTCTGAAAAGAAATTTAGTTTCTTTTTTGCCTTTGTTTCCTACCCCAACTTCCATTTATCTTATGTGTAAAAACTGGAAAACAAGATTTGCCTGTAACTAAGTGTTTATATAGTGCCTGGCACAAGGAGTCCTAAACCCTCAACCATGGTCTCTACTGTAGTAGTAATTGTTTCTGAAGATCTATCAAAGGACCTGTCACTGAGCAGAGGTGAAGTATAAGTTAATGTTAAACCACAGTGTAGTGTACATTCTTACAAGTTCTTTAACTATTTGAATTACAATTTGTAATATAAAATGCAGCTCTATCATGTGCTAATTGCAAAGTTCTCCTCTTACTGCTATGGTATTTGAGTAATAATAGGAGATGGTCAAAGTGTTTTTCACTCACACTTGATCACTGTAGCTTTCTCAGAGGATCCTGCCCCACTGCAGTGACATGCTGTTCTAATAGCAGCCACTACTTCCATGCAGTGGATCCCAGGACAAGGATACATCTTAAAAGAAGATTAAATCTGTGAGACATCTTTCAATGTCAACTACCTCTGAAAGAAAGAGCAGGAACAGCCCAAAGTGGGAACATCTGCAGTCAGCCCAGGGAAAGCTATTCCTCCTTATGAATATGAGATCATGGTGACAGAAAGGACTTTCCTCACAGGTAGCATATATTTTAATAGATGATTTTCTGCTCTGTACAGCCTCTAAAGGGCATATCAAAACCAATATTCATTGACTTTTTATCAGGTGCTGATCTAGGCTGGTGGTTTTACTGGTCTTGCTGAGCTGCAGAGTCAGCTAGCTGCTAAGCAAAAGCTGTAGTGGGTAAGTGAGCTGCTTTCACACCACAGCTAATCTGCTGGAAGACATGCTGAAACTGTTAAGAGGCAATAGATGCACCACTTTTGTAGCCTCACTGTGATGGTGAGGTTTGGGTGCATCCTATTTGTCCATGTAATGATCACAATCTACCACCACAACCATCTGACCAGTAGTGCAGTAATGAACAACAAATTACTACTCATTTTAGAACAGAGATTAAAACCTTACCCATGATATCTGTCAGGATAAAATGTCTAGCAGAATCAGGGATTTGTGTGTTTCATGAAGAACAGAAGTTCTAGATTTGACTACACAGACATTAAGACATGGTCTACAGTGGAGGGTTCAGATCTAGAGCTGGATATAAAGATACTACAAGATTTTTAGGTGATATAGTGAGTCTCTGGTGTATGGTATGTGCTGCTTCCATCCCCACGTACTCATCAAGAGGCCTAACATGATAAAGGGGTGCAGAATTAAGCAGAATGTACTAAAAAAGAATTGCAAATCTCAGATAAGATAGTATGCTTCCTGTGGACCATTTAGTTTGTCAGTATATATTAAGTCCCATTCTTCACACTTAGTGTCAGCAGTTCTTATGCACTAGAATAGCTATAATGCCACCAGGTCTGCTTCTGTGGAGAGCTGTTATATGGACTAAAACTTTACAAAGCCATTTATCTGTGAACATTTTATAGTGTTACCCCACATTGTGGAGCCTGAGCATCTACAGTTTCAAACTACCATGTAGTTTCAATATATCATATACCAGCACTTGTTTGTCTAAACACATCATTCAAGGAAACACATTAGTGTTTTTAGTGAATTATCTGTTCCTTTTGTTTTCTTAACTACATGTGCTTTTGTATGTCTACCTCAGCTTGCTACTGTGGTTCTGTGAGGTGTATCCAACACTTAGAATAATGTTTCTCATGCTCACTGAAACAGACAAAAAAAATTTGAAATCAGCAGCAATGAATTCACATAGTTATGCTGCATTCAGCATGTGTGTTTGTATGTGAGCATTCCATCCTTCCATAATGAAAATTCCCAGGAAGTCAGAGACAGTCTCTGCTGAATCTAAAAGCCTTGTAGGATAAGGGATCATTGAGGATCAGGCCCTTAATGAATACTTTAATGGCAGTGCAGGTGTACTTAAGAGCTAGGTGCATAGGGATTTCTGACTAGTACTGGTATGACTGATGAATGATACATAATTCTCTGAAAAGCCAGAGCTTTGTCTGGGAATAGAACTTCAGTCTGGAAGTCAATGGCAGATTTTGCCAAGTTCATAGAAAACAGGCCTGAAAAGACTCCTTCTGCCATCTAGTCCATCAACTTGCAATACTGCTGATTTATTTCCCCTCAATGTTAGCAAGAGTAGAACTACAGGCAGATAGAGGTCAGCCCTAAGATTTGAGTTTCTACAGGACTCTCTTATCCTTCTTGCAGAAATTGGCTCTGAAGTGCCACAAAAAACACAGGAGTTCTTGTTCTTTCCACTGTTCAACAGGCTCCAAGGAATGAATACCACATCCTCTTCACTCAAGATCTCAGGATAGATTTGAACTGCAGTTCCTGAGGTGAAAGGGCTTGACAAGGCACGCTGCTGCCTTCCTCTAAACAGCTGGAATAGCATCAAAATCTTTTATTCTATGCATCTCTCCCACACTTTATTCTGAAGGAAAATAATACACTGTCTAGTGAGTCAGGTTTTTAAGATAATAGAAAAGTAGATCTAATTCAAAGCAACTGAACTAATTGGACAAAAAAGGATGCAAACAGCCCAGCCTACCAGACTGTATTTAAAACAATTGGTAGCAATCAATAAATCCTGCTGGATTGTTTGATTTCATTAAAGATGTATTTGTTACTAAGCAGCTGGCACCCAAACAGCTGCTTTAAATAGGGAGAGATTTTTCCTGCTCTGTTTTATCACGGTCTTCATTATTTTATTTGCACATTTTCAGAGACAATGACTACTGAATAGAATCAAAATGCAGATAAGCCTATCACGTCCTTGTCTGAGCATGTGGTGGGTCAGGGGAATGCATAGGAGAAATGACAGCCTGCTTCTCTTTCTACTATCTCTGAACATTGTCTTTCAGGCTTTCAACAGTCAGTCATGAGTATAAAACCAAGCCTGAGACTGGCCCACTGATTAAATAATAAACTAAAGATATCACAGCTTCTTTTCAAAGCCCTGAATTTGGCTTTCTGTGAATACTGACCTGAACATTCACATCCATCGAGCAGAGTGGTCACAAAATGAGGGCTCCCTGGTGTTATAATAGTGCTGCATAGTGGAGTGAGTTCCTTTTAAAGACCACTTTAAAGTATATTTAAACTGAACCGTACCCAGATGAAACCTCCACCACATTATATAACACATATAATGAAGGTAACAGTTTTTGTGTCACATTTTGATAGCAAACCAGGTAGCTTTCCCTTGTGGCTATGTTGTCACCAAGCAGGAGCATTAGCAGTGGAAGCATGGACAGCTTTTAGAAAGGAAAGCAAAATCAAATAACAAAACAGCTGCAAATTTGAAATCAGTCCCAGGATCACTTAGGTGCATACAGCTGAGCCAAATTCCCAGGGAGTAATGTGGAAACAAGATAAACTTAGATTTTCTTGATTTCCAGCCAGATTTAGTCAGACTGTGGCCATTGTGATGCTCTCAGTTCTGTACTCACATACTCAAGTAGGAGGACAGTCAGCAGAAAGACAAGGTGGCAGGGCAGTCCTTGCTAATTCTGCAGCCTGACACTATTCTTTGGGCATAGAAATGTGTGCTTTTACCTCTTCCTCATCTTCCAATAAAGATGGGATTTGAGGCTACAAGTATGTTTGCAGCAGCACTGTTGGGAGAAAGGTGTCCTTTGCTGTCGTTACTCTTAACAGCTGCAGACGATTTTATTTAAAATTTGAAACCCCTACTCTTCAGCAGACCTTCATTCATCTCACATCTTCCTCTGTTTTCGTGGTGTTCTTATTTATCTGCAATGCACATCCATCACCTTCAGTTAAGATGCTTGAAGACTAGAGTTTATCTTCTTTTCATGTGGCTAGTAGTGGGAAGCCAGAGAGGAACTCTTTGTTAGATAGTGGGAACCCAGAGAGGAACTCTTTGTTAGGAACTGAAGGGATAGGAAAAGGGGTAATGGCTACAAACTGAAGGAGGGGAAATTTAGTTTGATATTAGGAAAACATTTTTTCCTGTGAGGGTGATGAGACACTGACACAGGTTTCCCAGGGAGGTAGTAGATGCCCCAGCCCTGGCAGTGTTCA
>NW_008668805.1:182359-232580 GCF_000695815.1 Acanthisitta chloris
TGACGTTGGGACTAGATGATCTATAAGGTCCATTCCAACCCCTTAACTTTCTATGATTCTGTGATTCTATGATATAGATTAGCACTCTACTGAAGTTGTGAGGTGCTTGGATCAAGGAGTTTCATTTCATGCTTGTTCTATGATTGGGCCAAGCAGCTGAAACCTCAGACTAAACCCAAATTCGTCTGATCACTCCTTGAAGATAAAAAAAGGCTGAACTACATTGATGCTTACTTATTTTAACTTCCCTTTGAATTTTATAAGGCAGATCCTGAGCTGACGTCATCAGAGCTAGGCTGATGTGCACGACCCCAATCCAAACAAAAATGTCTAATTACAGAAACATAACACAAGAGTTTATTCTTGCAACATTTCAGACTTTTTGACAATCAGATCATGGCAAGAACCTCCTAAGAAGAAAGCTTGTCTGTCAGCCCTGTTTGTAGACCAAAGTAGTTTTAATAAACACACAAAATTTTTGGACTCATATTGCAAACATTTTGAAGTCTGACCAACACTAATTATCTCTCTCATCTCAACCTACAGCCATGTGGGTTCTTTGCAGACAGCCACAAGAAAAAGGAACCAGTAGGTATTTTTTTAATACCCATCTATTCCTCTGTAGTCTGAAAAAATAATAATCCTATTTTAGACAGGCAAAATGTTTCAATGGAACTTTAGATTCATCCTAACATCTTAGGCCCTGCTGCGTTGACCCTCCCCTCTCCCTCTGCTCTCTGCAGATTTTGTATGCAAAACCCACGAAAAGATTTTGGAACAGGCCATACATCCAAAAGCTTTTGACAAGGAACAGGGACTACTTGAAAGAAAAGGTCTTCTGAAGCAGGTTTTCTTTTCTTCTCTCCTCTTTTTCCCCCTGAATTCATGTACCCCTTAACGACTTCACTGGTACTTTAGCCTGTGTGGGCTTCGTCCAGCACAATAAATGAAAGACTGCAAACTCTCTGTGTTTAACACACTGCAGGAAGGGAGAGCCTGTGTATGCCAAAAAAACCCCTTGTTTTGCTTAGGAGGCATGTGCTATATCCAGTGGCTATTAGTTCCTGTTATAAACAAGAGGACAACATATTTTCATCATAAAACACATCTATTGCATAACACTTTTGGCCAGATGTTTGCAAGCAAAGTCGTCAATAACAATTTCTCTCAGTGAAACCTGAGCAAGAGTAATTTTCAGCAAGAACTGGAATAATGGCTTTTCATATATCCACACAGATTAAGTAGGGCATGGAGAATTAAGACTGGGCATCTGCCCACATCAGTTTCAGGCAGCTGAATGTTACATCTGAGGCTTAATCCTTCAGCATACTATCCATTACTTGCAATGTGCATCAAAAAGGTTAGTGGATGTGTCTAAAAGGATCAGAATACATATGTATATGTCCATTGCCCCAGCTCAGTAAATCAGCAGATGACAATGCCAAAACAGAAGGAACTTTCATGCATTATGTTTTATTCCTGGCTGGCTTGGAGAATGGCTGAGCCTTTTCTACAGCCTCCTAAATCCTCTGTATTTTGCCTGCTTCATAATATACCAGTAGCTAAAATAAACTGCACTCTAAGAGTCTAGTCTAACACAAAGCAGCAAGGAGCTCAAACAAATATAAAAGTAATATAAAGTCTTTTTGTACATACATTATGTACCAAGTTTGAGTGCAGGTTATGCTTTGAGCCATGAGATCTTTGGCGAGAGTCCAAGAGCTGACTGACAGACCCTCAAATTTGTTCTTAAGTGACCATCTGAAATTCTCATTGATATGATCTACTACATTAGTCTCTAGCAAACCCTATTGGTGCAGTTTGCTGGCTTAAGTATTATATGCCAGGTCTCCATACACAAAAATGCTTCCTTTGAAACCTCAGACATATGGTTAAGTAATCATAGCTTAACATGTTAACATGTGTCAGCTCAGCTGAGCCATGTCTATGATGTTGGCTTTTGAATATGGGTATGGACTTAGACACTTCTATTTCTTGAGTGAATATCTCATTCACTTGCATTAAGTGTGGTCTAGCTGTGTCCTAGGATAGTTATGACAATTCAGTTTATGCAGTAATTTATTTCATAATAAAAATATGTTAGAGTCTCAGTCCCGACTTAAATGGTGTTACTTTAACTAATTGCATTCAGCCAGTGAAAGACCCTTGTTATTCCAGTTTAAAGGTCACATTTGTCAATTTAAATTAACCTTGTTAAATTAAGATTTAAGCTCTGTCAACAACAATCAGACTTCAATCAAGGAGAAAAGTGTCCATCCTGCTTTTGTTCCTGCTTAGCTGCATCATTTCCAACTTGGGCTTTTGTTGAGAGAGATGCCAATTGATTAATGCTACCCTGACTTTCTTTCTTTCTTGTCCACATGTGCTACAATAGTCAGGTAGAGTCCTGTGTTTGGCATGTGTCTGGAGCACTGCCAGAATAGTATAGAGCCTGGTGGGTATTATCCACCCCCTGCCTCAGAGGTGGCAGGATAACAAAATGCTTTATTGACCACAAATACCATTTCAGCAATGTGGTCTGGCTTAGAAAAAACTCAACAGGCTTCTACCAGAAATATTTAAACTAACGCAGGTCTTTGTGATAGGCCTGGTTTAAGTTGCAACTAAGCATGTCTTTCAGATGAGACAAAAGGGGCAAAGTTTAGTCACAGACATGAATTTAACTGAGATAACAGAAGAAAAGTACAGGCTTGGTTTTCCTGTGCTCACAGCTGTGCAAAAGCTGCACAGCTATTTAGCTGTGTGGTAGAAAACAGAGGCCAGGGTACAATATTCTCCCTCTGCACAGATCCCTGTGCCAACCAGCACTTGGGCAGCTTAAAACTAGGACAGTGCGAGAGCACATCTGTCCACAGTACCTTAAGACAGCCTATCCTGTGTAAAACCACAAGAGGAAAAAGTCATAGTATGACCAATTTGTAGGAGAATATGCAACTCACCTGTGTGTGTCAGGCCAGCCACAAATACAACTGTGTGAAAACACACACTTTTCTAAAGTTCTGATCTCCACCCTGACTCACATACTCATCCTTTTATCAACTTTCCAGACACTCAGATTTAAATAAAAGTGCAGTGCTTCCTGTGCATGATTCACAAAAGCCTCACCAGTCCTAATAATTTAGCAGGCAGAGAACAATTAGGAGGAATCTTTAAAAGCATCCTTTTCATTATACTTCGGGGAAACATTTTTTTCCTAATTTCCTCGATGATGTGTTGTATTGTGCTGTCACTTTGGGCTTTGTCAGTCATGTCTGTTAATGTAATACAGTATGACTGACACAACATGTGACATGTCACCATGAAATGCATCACTTGGAAACTTTGGCAAACACATTGAAGAGAAGGGACTGTAGCAAAAAGGCTGACTGCTTTCTTTCTTTCTTTCTTTCTTTCTTCTTTCTTTCTTTCTTTCTTTCTTTCTTTCTTTCTTTCTTTCTTTCTTTCTTTCTTTCTTTCTTTCTTTCTTTCTTTCTTTTCTTTCTTCTTTCTTTCTTTCTTTCTTTCTTTCTTTCTTTCTTTCTTTCTTTCTTTCTTTCTTTCTTTCTTTCTTTCTTTCTTTCTTTCTTTCTTTCTTTCTTTCTTTCTTTCTTTCTTTCTTTTTCTTTCCCTCTTTCATTCTCTTCTTTCTTCCTCTGTATCTCTTTTCCCCAATAAGTATAAACCTTTATTTTAAAGATAAGAGCATAACTATCAGTAGCACATAGAACTATTCTCTGAGTGAAAGGACTTGTTAGCCCTTTTCTAACCACGGGAGAAACTGTGACAGCAAATCAGCAGGCTAAGAAGTTAATTTCCAGAAGTGACCTGAAAAAAACCCTGTGCTTTTTAATCTGCCTTTAAGAGGTTTCAGTAAAATATTTTTAGTTGTCATAATAGGTAGTGAAGCTTCTATAAAAGCAAATTCGAGCCCTAGTGAAACTGCTAATACAGACACAGAGAGAACTTCACATCTTGACAATCTCATCCTGATGGAAGTGTAATAGCCAGAGAAGCACCCAAGTGTGAGACTGACATCAGCTTCTTTAGGCTGATGGAAATCGGGACAGTTTTCATTTGTTTCTTTGACAATCCTGGAAATGCTCTGGTTGCAGGAGCTGGTGGAGACATTCCAGGAGTTTTCCATATTTCACTCTCTGGATTGTAAATTGTAACACACAGCAAAGTGCATTTGTAATAAAAAAATTTATAAATACCTCTGAAGAGAGCAGACAGGCAGGCTGCATAATTTAATTAACTTGCAAAAGTTAATTTTTTTGAATGACTTGAAAGACTGAGTGTTTTTTACTTGTATGAGAGTAGTGTCTCAGAACTACCCAACATTACCCAAATAATCCCTCCTGGCCCATTATTGGCTAGTTTGGAGCTCAGATCTTGCCTGCAATGCAGGAATGTTCATTATATGACTCTGCTCTTTGGAGGTCAAACCAAATTCTTCATTAACAGAAGGTACTACCATATACAACACAGTAAGCATAAATAAGGCTAAAACAAGTGCAATACATGCACAAAGCCCATGATGACTGCCTGACAATTTGTTGGTTTTATTTAAATAATTGTAAATTTTTCATGCTCTGTATGTGCTTAACCTTATGCCTGGATATTTTTGCTTCATTAATTTTGGAACTTCCCCCTTAAATTTCAAGAAATACACAGGTTATATAAGTAGATATGTTCTATGTTTTTCTTGAGGGGACTTGAAATATAACAAATTAATTTAATTTTCTTTCATTTTTTTCATGCCTTCCTTTTTTCTTCCTTCTGTATTTTTTTCTAGCTTTCTTGGACTTTTCACCAAACTTCAAAAAGAAATATGTCTGTCAGGCATTTGTACCCTGTTAACTATGCAGACCTGAAAAAAGTGTTCTTGAACAGTCTTTCCTGCTTGCTTTAGGGGCATGTTATCAGTTTATTTCAGAGTCCAAGCTCTAATGGTCAAATGTTGAATTGGTTTTTGGGGTTTTTTTGGTCTATGATACAAAACTTGGATGCTGATATCTGAAAGTAGCTCTTTTGTGAAGAGCAACTTTTTCTGCAATTTATGCTTTTTTTTTTTATGCTGCACTTTAATCAGCAATTATTATGTAATGTCCTTTTTTTTTTTTGAAGAAAAAAATAAATAAAAAGAAAGGAGTTTGCTTTGTGAGTAACTGTAAGAATAAGAGATACCCTGAAGTTTAACTGACTTTGTCCATTACCGTGTGAATCACATCTTGCAGGTTTGCATAACAAACTCTTCTCAAGAGGTTCGTGGGAAAAGTATGAGGCAGGTTGCACAGTCTGGTAAAGGAAGGATACTCAGTGCTGCTGTTCTTACATACTTGTACTTTTATCACTTCCTATCATCTCACTGGTCGTTAACCTCAAAAGTAGGACAAACTGCTAGAAGTGCTATTATGAGGCACTTCTAGGGTATTACAAAATGGTTAGAACCAGAAACCAGTGCAGCAGTTAACATCTGTATTACCAGGCAGTGGTACTTAGCAGCCATAAGGTCCACTATTCCTCACTGCCCAGTCTGTTTTAACTTGTTTTCAAGAATAGGAGGGCTTTGGTAAATGCCTAGCAGCATTTGGGCTCTTAATCTGCAATTTACTTGGCAGCTCTATGTTGCTGCTGTAAGAGTCCCTCTGGGGTTTGCATGAGCAGAAGGCCAGAGTGCTTGCAGCTTTTCCTGAACATGGTGGAGAGCAAAAGTCACCCAACACCTGTGAAAATGGCACTTGCCTCTTTTAGTGCTGCCTTGGAATGCAATCAGCGGGGGAGAGGGCAGATATTAGGATTTATAGAAAGGGTTGGTTTCAGTGGATTAAAGTTTAAAAAAAATAAAAAGAAGGGAGGCAGAGAATTGAGTTATACAGGGAATGGTATTTGAGCATTGCAGCTTCCTCCAGCCTGAGGGATGTAGACACAAGGAGCAGTGATCCTGAGTGGAGGACCATTGTACACAGAGTGATTCACAGCACAGCTGGCTTGAGTGGGTCCAGGCACATGCAGCATGGTCCTCAGACCTGGCTGTGCTGTCCAAATCCCAGGGAGCAGGACAGCCTCAGCCAGAGCTCTGTGCCACAGGAACCTGTGGGTGGCTCTGCTGGGTACTGGCCCCCTCACCACCTGCCTGTCTCTGCCTTTATCTAACACTGCAGCAAGAAGTTCTCATGAGAACATCCTTTCTTTTCGACTGCAGAAATGACAAATGGAGTTGTTTCCTTCTAAGAAAAATCCTATAATAACCTGAAAGACCAAAAACTGCGAAACCCTGCAGTCAGAGAATCATAGAATGGTTTGTATTAGAAGGGACCATGAAGATAACCTATTTCCAGTCCATGTGCCATGGACTGGGACACCTTCCACTTGATTGGGTTGCTCAGAGCTCCATCCAGCCTGGCCTTAAACACTTTCAGGGTTGGAGCATCCACAGCTTCTCTGGATCTGCACATGGATCGGAGTCCTGTTGGATCTTACACCACTCAGGGCTCCCGACATCTGAAGGGCTCTGTGATGATCTATGCTACTTTCATAAAATTAGTTCTAATAAACAGTGGTTTAAATGATTTCTCACAGAATCTGCATTCTTTCTTACATAACAGACCTACATCTCCTGGTGCAAGATGCAAAGCAGGATGTAGACATGGCTCATGGGGCTGGCGACCAGATGAAAAGGGCCAGTGCAAGTCCATCATTCAGATGATAAGGCAATGAGAAGGGGGGAAGAGATTTTGAGTACTCTCCAGTGAAGTTAAAAACTGATGGCTGCTATTCAAACAGTGAGCCCTAAAAAATCCTTTCACTCTTCTGGGAAGGAAGATGTCAAACTCTGTCCCTGTCTTTGCATGCACAGTGCCACTTTGGCCCACCAAACAGCTCCACCAGGCTGTATAGACTCTATGAGTCCTGGTGTGAGAGTCACATAACACAAGCTGTCAGAAAATGTAATGCTTTGCATTTGCCCTGAAACAACAACCAAGTTTCCTATTTCTAACCTCACAAAGGGGAATAAAATCAGGGAGAGGGAGATCAGTGTTGCTTGACTGCTATTTCAACACTCAGCAAACCACGTGTATGAAAACAATTACCTTTAGATGAAAGAATGATGAGTGCATTAAGTGAACATAGATAGTAGAAGATGAGTCATAAAATATTCCATTGTCATTAATGCGCAGAGTGGTTAACTAGAGAAATAAAGAATTAAAAGGTTGGACCTCTCATTAATACTAATCTCGTCTGCATGTTTCTATATTTTACTACTATCTGGTGTACCTGAATATATTTCATTTACAGTGTGGGCTAAGTAATGCCCTCTATAGCTAATGTTTTTTGGCATAGTCGTGTATTCCTGAGAGCTTATTTTGGGACTAATACTTTTCAATATTGTCCTTTGATCTACAGTTAATTTATGTTTCAAGGAGACAGAGGCTAAAATCTGTGAAACTAACTGATTTTTCAGTTCCTTGGTTGTTACGAAAAAAGTCATCACAGCTCACATGTACATGTTATGTTGTTTTGGATCATCCTGAAATTATGATTTTTCAGGATTGCTCTTGGTTTGCATAATAATATTTCTGGTTGTAGCAAAATGTTTCTTCAGCCTGGAACAAAATGTTTCAGTTAAATTTGGTGTATTTTTAATTAAATCAAAAGAACTTAAGAAATGAAAGGCTACTCTCATAATGAGATTCAAGTACTAACCACAAGAACCAGAAAGGGCTATACTTCTGCCAATGAGGCTAGTTTTGGGGGCTTGTTCTGTGGTGTCAGAGACTCAAGTTTCAAACCTTTTTTTTGCATGATTCAGCACAGGGCCTTGGATTCTTGAGTATTCTGGGTGTTACTTCTGTCTGACAAATATTCCTGGAGCCATCTTTGGGCAGACATGTTCTATGCTCATCCCTTACAGATTCTTGAGTAATTTATTCTTGTCATTCAGGTGCACTGTAAAAGAAAGGAGTGTTTTGCACCATGAAGCAGAGCCCAACAAGAGCTTATAACAGGGCAGGTGCAATGATAAATTCAGAGATGTTTTCTCAGGGTCTGAAAGGAGCATGGTCACGCTACTTTCAGGATGCATCTGAGCTAGCTGGGAAGTTCTGTCTCTCAGGTGAGGTGGTGAGTTGCTACCTCTGAAACACTTTTGGTCCCATAGCTACTTTAGTCCCACATAGCTCTGGCACTTCTGTACCATGCTGGGTTGTGGTTGGTATATAGTAGTTAAGAAGTGGAGAAGTAAAGTATTAGGCCTATCCCCACTTTCTCCAGGTACATGCACATGTACATGTATAATCTCTCTTCTCACTGCAATTGGGTTTCACCCAGGCGATGTCTTCTGTTCCCTCATGAAGTTAGCCTTAAAAAGACTCAAATTCTGCAATATATGAGGAAACTTCTTTTAATGTTTCTCATTATTCAATACGGTTTTTTTCTTTGTTGCCAAATACACTAATGAAATTTATATACAAACACCAGTTTCAGCTGAGTATTGGAGTAACCTTCTCTATGAGGACAGTCAGGCAGTGGAACACACTGCCAGGACAGGTTGTGCAGTTGCTGTCCTTGGAGGCTTTCAAGACACAAACTGGACAAAGCCCTGAGCAACCTGGTCTCAGAGATGACCCTACTCTGAGCAGAAAGTTGAACTAAAGACCTCCTGAGATCCATGACAGCCTGGATTATCCTTTGACCCTAGGATCCTGTCCACACATTCAGTATCCTCTACTCCCACCAACTTCATTGGGAACTTCAGTTTCTCAGCATTAATATGAAGAGGGACTAGAAACAGATTCATAAGATCAGGTCTTTCACTGGTGTAAACTGGCAGTCACTGAAGAGGAAGCATTGCCCAGAGACTAAGATACTGTATCAGGCCTCAGAAAATCTAGGCAAAGGCTCTTTTATCTTCTATGCCAGTCTGTTCCTCTCCCTTTTCTTCCTGATATATTTTAACGGGGACATTTTTTAGAGAGCAACTGCCTCGTGGCACTTGTAGCCTATAATAAAGCTAGATTTTGATTTCACTTAGGACTTTGTGGCTCAGCCAGTAAGTAAATAATAATAATTCAAGGATGTCAGTGGATCTATGCCAGTTTGCACCCTCTTAAGGGACAGAGAAGGCCAGAAAGATCATGTCCTCTCTAATTATATACTCTGACCTCCAAATAAAAACTTCACACAGTCCTTCAGGCAGTGCAAATTATTACTACATGTTTGAGGCCCTGAAATAATGTACTCTTTATTGCTCACAGATAAGTAAGTATTTACAAATTTAAATTCACCACCATAAGGTGTCTAAGCACACGTTACAAAAGTCAAGCCAAAACTAAATGATAACAAATGGTCTATCCATCGGCCTCAAAGAGTTGCTCTCTGAGAGAATACTCAGATAAAATGGATTTAGATTTAACAAAGAATCTTTAAAAGTTTACTAGTGACCGGGAAGGACAGCAAATTTCAAACGTTTGCTTGAAAGAAATACATGCAAATGCATGGACTGTCCATCAACATCTATAGGGCAAATTCCTGCTTTCCATCAAAACTGATGATACCACATGCAAAGAAGAGTGATATGGGGCAAGAATGGGACTGCTGTAGGAATGTGTACCTACAGAGCTCATGTCTGAAAAATGGTGCTGCCTGGCAGCCTGCCTGAGGAGAGAAGGATGGAATCACACTGCAACCCTGCAGAAAGGTGAGGCTGGAAATTATGAAATGGGTTAACTTATCACTCACCCTGGCAGATTGCAAATACTATAAAATCCTCTCTGGCCATGGTTTGCAGTAAGGTATGTAATACAATTCTATATTTGCTCAGTGTCAAAAGAGGAAAATTCCTCCTACATATTTGCCCTTAGAAAGCAACCCAGCCATTAGACTGCATTCTGAGTAAGATCCTTTGTGGTTCAAACAATTTGCAGATCCTGCACACAAGATTTGCAAACTCTGTCCTGTCATTCCTTGCTCATATGAAAAGTCTGTTCAGCCAGTGAGTTAGCTTCAAGGCATTCAAAATCAAAGACTGATTATTGAAAGAGCCCACCCTTCTTAAAATCATACCTATAAAACTGTGTGTCTATCTTGTACATATGCATAGACAGATGTGCATGCCCAAACCATCTCAGCATCTATATTTGGTTTATGGGAAGACATAGAACCTACAGAAGCTGACAGGCAAGTCCTCCATCCTGGATTGTGAGCGATTTAGCCCAGAACAGATACCACCTGAGGTGCTGAGCATCCAGGGTAGCCTGAGAAAAGATTAATTTGTTGAGCTTGAGGCCATTCCTGTCAGCACTCACAAAAGACAGATGGGCCTTTTTCCTTACGGTCTAAGAAGAAGACAATAGGCAGATATAAACAGAAAGAGGGAAAGCAAGAAGGATACTGGGACTCAAAGACAAAATCTGTTTAGAAATGTGCATTTGCAAATATTTTGCTGTTAGTCAGACCTTAAAAAACAGGTAAGTTGCAGTAGCCTTCCACACAGTCCTCAAGTATGCAGAACATTCCTGAAAAGAGATCTGATAGCTGTGGACAGGTTTAAGGATCATAATGCCATGGACTGCATTTAAGCCCAGATCCTGGGCACTTCTCTGGAGCTATTATCAATAGACAACTTCTGCTTAATAGAGTTTTTTCCAAGTTGCCATATTCTATACGAGGCTAGTGGAGGAGATAATTTGGAAGCCATAAACAGTTCATGAGTAGTTCATTTCTATACAATGAGATAATACAGAGAATTTTGTCCAAATTATCAGGGCAAATATTTGAAAAGGACTAGGTGGATATTTCACATGTTAGGGTTTAGTTTGGGCTTTAATTTGAGTGGTGTCATATACCAGGCATAAGTCATGCTTCTTTAACATAGTTCAATTAAAATCTTGTGTTCAGAAGCATTATGCAAATTGATGAAGAAGAGTGGTTAAAAATTCTACCAGGTAGCTTTGTGGTCACTTATATAATTCATTCAGTCTAAAATACTTTCCAGTAAAGCTTTAAAATACCATACAGAAACTTTCGTTTAGTACTTCTACCTGCCATTTCATTAGTTTAATTGCAGCAGTCTGAGATGTCAGTGGCCATGGCAATCCTGAGTAAGGATGGGGAGGGGGGGAAGGAGAGAGAGACAGATAGAGCTCTCTAAAAGAAAAAATGGGGGAGGTGGAAAGCAAAGTTAAAATTCATCCAAGGAATTAGTCTCAATTTCAAAGTAATATTCATAGACCATTTAGAATGTCACCATGCTTCTTAAAAACTGTGATTGATGGCCTCTGTTGGCAGGATAATGTAACATGAAAAAGACTATCGGACTGTATTAGATTACTTTTTCCATTCTTTTTTTTTTTTTCTTTCCCTTTCCAAATTTGTGGATGAATTCTAATGTGCATGGGAATCAGGGCACTGTTAGGGGCTAAGAGTACTGTAGTCAGGAACTGAAAAGGCATCTCCAAAGGCTCTGCCACCATGTTTTATTTGTACCTTCACAGATTTACACATGCTGCTTTCCACTACCACTCCACCTCATGGAGGAGGTTGTTTTTGCTGAGTGATGCCAACCCAAGCAGTGGTTTCGTGATGTGATCAAGAGTGAGCTAGAACTCATGAGGTGACTTAACTGGAGCAATATTATTGAGGATGGTTGGGCACTGGAACAATCTCCCCAGGGATGTTGTCACAGCACCAAGCCTGACAGAGCTCAGGAGGTGTTTGGACAATGCTCTCAGGAACATGGTGTGATTGTTGGGGATGTCCTGTGCAGGGCCAAGAGTTTGACTAGATGATCCTCAAGGGTCCCTTCCAACTCTGTATATTCTGTGATGCTGTGAAGTTCATTCTAAGGGCTGTGGATGAGAAAAAACCCAAATATTTTATTTTGCAAACATTTAAATCAATATTTTATTTCTGTCTACTCTAATCTATATTATATGATTTGCTATGACTTAGAGAGATTTAGAGGTATTTCTCATTTTTGAAGTGAACCTACCTTGCCACTCTATGGAGACAGGCAGTTACTAGGAGAATAAAGGGGCCTAGCAGCATGTAGAAATGAAGGGCTCTGCTGCCCACACTTCTCATGACCTTCCTTTACCTTTTCCTTTCTGATCTCTGCAATCCTATTTATTCCTTATTGATGAGGTCTTTTCCCTTTACTGCCTTTCTTCTCAACCTATTCCCCCTTCTCCCTAACTTCTCAAGATTTTGCTGAAAAGGATGCCACATAACAAGACTTCTCTCAGCAACTACCACAATCTGTCTCTCTTGCTCTGTCACCCCTGTACTTGATGCTGTTTGTTGGCCTACAGGTCTTCAGGTGAGACAAAGGTCATGGACATTTGTCAGTCACAGATCAAACTACTGAGGGAGACACAGACAGGACAGTTCTGTGAGTCCTAGATTCACTGTGGAGACTTGATGGGACTTACCCTTGTGTCCTGTTTCCTCTCTGAAGGAATCATTGTGGTTTGGAGGGTGTACCAAATATGCTGGCTGCCAAGCTCCATGGCACTGCCTGAATGGGTCTTGAAATGATGCTGAACACTGGCAGAATCAGGAGACAGCAATGCAAAGCTCCTTGGTGGCTAGGATATATGGGCATCCCTCACTGCCTTCTGCATGTTCTATAGTAAACTGGAAAGCAGCTGACACCTGCAGGCAGGCACTTCATTAAAGAACATGAGTGAATAAGTTAGTGCATCACAAGGGTTATCTCTGCAAACACTTTTTTTCAGTTTGAATGTGGTGAAGACATGGTGGTAGACTAGATGGGGATGTGGGTAAGACCATAAAGGTGTTACAAACCAGCAGCTGCCTTTGAACCTGTTAGGACACATCCCTGCACCACACTAATAGGAGACACAAAGCCAGAAGGATTGTCTTGAGCCTTCACAGGTAAAATATTTCATGGGAAGAACACTATCAAGAGGCTTAAAGCATTATTGTTTGTCAGGACTGGTTTCATGCATAAGTGATACTGGCAGCTATGCTGCAAATGCCACGCTGGGGTTAAGATGAACACTCACCATCTCCAGGCTCTGGCAAGGGGATTCAAGGTTTCCAGCAGAAACACAGAGCAAAATGCAGACGTTGCAAACTCATGCAAATTGAGACTGAAACAAAGGTCAGTGTGAACCCTTGTGAACTACTGTTAATCTCTGAGATTCTCAGGGCTCTGATTGTGCATTTTAATATATTGGAAAGGTTTTCACTTTAGCAGAACTAATCAGGACACTGACTGGATCCTACACCTAGAGAATCAAAAACCTTTTATCTCCCTTGACAATGCAGACAGAACCTCAGGACAGTCAAATCCAGTCCTGCAGGGCTTTAGTGATTGAAATTCTGTGTTTGCATGCCAATTTTCCAGCTGATAACTCTTAGAGTAGTCAGGACATAAAGACTTGAAAATGAGCACATTTCTAGATGACCATCAGTGTATAATTAGTCCATTAAAATTGTCAAGATGCTACTTTTGGTTAGTTAAAAGATGCATCAAAATCATTCTTTTGTTTAAAAATAGAAGACTTTTTTTGTCCCCCAAGGAGAAAGCAAGTTTATTCCTCTACCTGTGATTTATGATCAGGGGTGTGTTGCTGTTATAACACTCTGTTGAGACCCCAAATGGGTTTGCTGGTAATTCCAAATTGTTGATTTCAGTGTAACTCTAGGAAAGCCAAGTTAAAGTCAATGAGAACTGTGTAAAGTAGTGAAAAACTTTAAGCCTTCTGAAAAAAAATCAGACTCTAGATTTTTCATTGTGAACATTCAAAGACATCTTTCGACTGCACCTCAATCCCCATATGTAAAATGGAGATGATAACAATGCCTTGGCTCACAAGGTTTCTGTAATGATCAGCTCGTTCAGTTTGTACAGAACAGAGGATCAGAACCAGCAGTGCCCCGAAGCTCCAATCTTTTACATCAGACAGTGACCTGGCCTCGGGCAGAACATCATTCATGCCAAGAATCCTTCTTAATTGGTGGCCATGTAACAGTGACATGTTGAGGTATTTGTGCTGTGATGCAAAGTATCGTGAGACGTGTACATTTCTCAGATAAGAAAATGTGTTGTAATGCAGCAGATTCTTGTTTTTACATCAACAATTACATTTTGATTGTGATTTTCATTTTCTGAACATAGTTTTGAATGAGCAATTCCTGTATTCACAAAGCTCAGAAAAAGCATGTACAGTGTTATAGGAAGCCAGAGGAGCTACCTGATTTGAATTAATAAGTCCCTTTTATACCTTTTTTTTTCCATAGTTTTTAATAGGTAAACACTAAGAATGCCTTTTTTTTTTTCCGTAGTTTTTAATAGGTAAACACTAAGAATACATGATTTGCAATCATCAGCTGTGTGAGGCTTGCTCTATATGCATGGCACAGTTTTCCCATGAAAAGCTTTGTCTGGAATGCAAAAATTTACTTGTGAAAAATTATACATATAAAATTTCCAGCATATTTCTAGAGAAGAATAGCAAGACTGCCTCTGACAGGTTGGCCCCAGAAGTCCCAAATCTGCAATGCTAGTTTGGATGAATTTGTTTTATTTTTGTCAAACTTTTTTTTCCTATCCAACTTGTGCAAACTCTTTGCATATTTTTTTTTTATAATACATATGAATAAAAGATATTCCTGCAGACTGATGTAGTACACAGGCTTTCCAGATCAAATGTTTTCCTTTTCCAGGTGAAATGTGGAAATGAGAGATAGCGTTGTCATTATACTGTATTATTTGTTTGTTTGAACAAATATGGCCACAGCAATCATTTCCATCGATTTTCTAAGAATAACAGGGAGGGTTTTTTTAGCAGAAATCAATAAATGCAAAATTTTCCATAAAGCCTTCAGTGAAAAATATTCCTCCCTCAACCTCATGTATATTAAAGTGCACAGAATATGCTGACTAGCATAATGCAATAAAAGTGATTACTGGGAGGCAGTGGAGGTGATTAAATATCACATAGTAGTCAGAGTTACCCAAAAGTATTATGCATCCAACACTCAAGAGAGAAAAAAAAAAAACCCACATCACAACAAACAAGTTCCTTGGAATTCCTAGCCAGCCACCCTGTTCTATACATGGATTTATGGATGGGGCTTAATGGATGCATGACAACAGCAGGTGTTATATTATACAATGTAAAAAACTTCATCATTAGAAGGGAAGCAGATGAATGTCCATTGTAACACACATATTTTGACAAGGAAGGTTTAGGTTCTCCTGAGAAAACAACGTAGGCAAAGAATCTGCCTGTTTACAATTGACATGGTTAAATATTGAGGAGCTTGTTCAACTGGTTGCTGAGCAAACTGGAGAATTTACAGTTGGCGCTGGGGAGACTAATTCCTCGCTTGACAACTGGCTGACTTAGCCACACATTTCTAACTCCGAAATACTGCAATGATTTAAAGCAGGGAAAAACCATCAATTAGTCATTTTCAAACTCCCTCGAGGTATTGAAAGTATGGAAACTATTATTTGCAGTGGGGAGAAGTAACTTAAGTCTTAGAGCAGAATATGTTGATGATGGCATGAAACTTTAACAAATACAAGACTCTTTGGTCTTCTTACTAAATTTATTGTCAATATGGGTGAAATCTGAGGAGGGAATATGAGTAATGAACCACAGATCAGAGAAATCCCTATAGATATCCTTCTATTCATTAGAACACACATTCTCTGTTGAAAATGTACATATTGGAGTTGATTCTTTTTACTGGACCTCTTCCTCATATCCTCCATCTCCCTGTAGTGCCAGACTGCAGCTCTTTGTCTCACTGCAGACCCCCAATTTTAATGCACTACCAGCTTGCCAATCTATTTTTTTTCAAAACTCTCTGAACCTTAATTTATTCCAGATCTTCCTTTAAATGAGAAGCATAAGAGTAACTTAAACAATGTGGCTGGTCCCAGGAGTTCTTGAACACCTCCAACTCTATGCTAGTTTCAGTGAAAATTTTAAGTTCTCAGCTCACCTTTTCCAAGACCTGACTTCTGATTATTCCTCAAAATATTATGTTGACTCCAGATCTTAGGTCTTCTCAATTTCTTTGCCATAAGTACACTCCAGTTTATTTGACTGAAGCTTTCTGCATTTTAACTTTCTCACATCTCTGTGAATTGATAAATTTGGTCAAGATTTGCATAAGTGACATTTTTCTACATAGATTTCTGCTTCCTGATTTCTGCTTCCTGAAGCCCTGAGCAAAATTATAGATCAGAGTTGTTCGCATAAAAATGTAAGTTCCTAGCTCTCTATGCACTAGAAAAGCATATGCTTAATTTAAGTTACACTGCCCAAGTCAGCGGAGTTCTACCCTGCTGCTCAGCCCTGCAGATCTGTGTCCATCCAGGCATGGCTGAGTAACCCCTTGCTACCTCATGCTCAGCTTTCTTTTGGATCCCGAGACCCACACTGAAATTCCCTGGGAGGAGTAGCACAGCTACAGTCCAGTATTCTAGCAATTTCGCTCAGGAAGAAAAGTTGCATTGTGCTCCAAGAACTTTTTCTGCATTCTACCAGATACTTTCTAAATCTGTAGTTCAAAAACTGTCCTAAAAGCAGAATCCCCAAGTCAGAGGTTTGCTTGCAGTATCTAGTGGGAACAAATGTTGGAGACAGATTGAATGAGACCATATTTTGCTTGAAAGATTAAGACAAATTGCAAAAGCATCCAAGATTAGTAAAAGTCAGTCTACCAGTGTCTACTCACTGAATTATGCAGATTTTGGGTTTCAATGGGGGAAAAAAGTGGTATCTGACTCGTCTTAAAAACAATTTAACATGCTAAATAAAAACATCACCTCAAAGCACCTGCTCTCAGAAAAGGCTTCCAAATGCTTTACAAGCTAAAGGTCAAAGAATATTCTGAAACCTCAGTGTACAATAAGAAAAATTTCAGATAGAAGTATCTTAGCACAGCTCCTTCTTACATATTCCAAAAACACGAATGTTTTTAAAAAGTGTTTTATACCTTCTTACGGTTTTTAATCTTTGCAACACAGATACGTTTTCTAAGACTTATTATTATTGCTATCAATAATAGTTGATGCTACTGAGGGAATCTAATGTCCAGAAACAAATCTAAGAGGCAACAAAGTTTAGGACCATATTTTTCTTGTGCTTTTTTTTATTAATATTCTCCATACTAGTCTCTTTCATATGAAAAGAAAAATCACCTAAAACATCTTTATAAATGTAAGCCTGGCCTTCACTGTTAAAACAACGACATACTGAGGCCACATTCAAAGACAGTGAGACAATGGCAGCAGTGAAGTTTTGATTGTGTTTCTCATTTATCTTAATGGAATGATTGATTAAATAGTAGAGCCTGCCTCTTCTTCCATTGTACTCAATGATAAAATTTTCAGTGGGACATGCCCTGGGCCAGCTGAACTGAAAATGCATATTGTGTTCAAATAATTATTATGAAATGGTAAAATAATTTATATTGTTCTCTTTTTTCTACTAGATTCAAAGATTTCGCTTTCAATGGTTGTAGCCACGATGTAATAGAAACATGGTGTGAGAAGAATGTGTCTCTTTGTAGAGCTGGGCCACTTTGGAGGGAAGGAAGGAAGCTGAGCTGGGAAGGTGAAGGGATGAGGCTGAAGCCTTTTATCAGTATGAACAGGCTGCATTACATCCATATGCTCCATACAGAGCATGACCATACCTCAACTTAGCTAACCACAACCATAACCAGTTCTGCTGGGCTGCCTTTGAGACCTGAGGGCAGCAGTTCATCAAGTCTGGGTCATGGGTGGCACTAGTGATCCTTGGGTGATCTCTGGGCTTCACTTGAAAATAATGATGTCAGAACTACACTCATTTCTCTTCAAACCTGAATGCCAGGTGGAGTGAAAAACCACACTGTGTATGGATAGAACATTTTTCTGAGGTAAATATGGATAGGTGCAGCTAAATGAAAACACTTTTTGATTGTTTTTACACTTTAGTCATTGTTTTTGAGTGAGACAGCACAAACAGAAAATGCAAATCACTACATTATTGAGAGAAATCACATCGTAAAGACAGAACTCCAGATGTCTCACTACAGAAGATGAAGAACATAATGCTGAAAATTTCCATATCAGAAAGATACAGCCACACTTTATTTTTACCCTTCCCTTGAAATATTTCTTTTCACTTTCCAAGACTAAATTGAGACCTGAGGAGTTTACTGTTTTAGTAATTACTTCAGAACACTATGTATTTTCATTATAAAAGCAGGCAAAGACCTAATGTTCATACTCACTTTACTACAAATCACTCCATGGACAACCAAGCTTGTAGTTTTCCTCCCCAAAAGACAAAGGCTCTATTCCAAATCCCAACTTCCTTGCATGGCGCTTCTAGTAGGCCAAGCAACAAGACCAGATGCAGAAGCTCTGAAATTTTATCTGCATTTATCCACTTTCAGAACTGCTGTACATGGACCATTCTTAACCCAGAAGCTCTATAACTGTGTTAGCCTGCACTGTGCTAATCTAACCTGCCTTCCTGAGATTCAAGTGAGGAGTAACAAAATGAAATTAAAGGAGTGGTTAGGAAGAGAAGAAGAAAGACAAATAGTGTTTGAGCATGTGAGTAAAAAGTCAGATTGGAATGCTGATATAATAAAGGAGCAAAGCTGCTTGTATTGAAATGTAGAGATAAAAAACACATCTTCAACCCAGCTTTGTTACCAGCATGATGAGAGTGTAAGCAACTAGATTAAATGAAAACAAAGATCAAAAATTACCCCAAATCCTTCACACTGCCAAAAGTTGTATAGTGCTTGGTAAGACATCTATAAGTTTTGTGCCTCAGACAGCTTTAATGTCAAGAGAATAGTCTTAGATTCATGTATGCAGAGTTTCTCTACAAGGCTTGATCTTAGCACTGACCTTTGGAACAGATGTGGAGTCATACCATAACCTAGAGGAAAAAAAAGATACTGCTGAGTGGATAGAACTGAAATCTGCAATATAGGTACCACTCATCAGAAGTTCAGGCGGGTCTGAAAAAGAAGACTGTAAAGTCTATCCAAATGTCTTCTGAATTACTCAAAAAATATATGCACCAAATCTTTCCTAAAAAAAACAAACCTCTTGGCAGACAAGTCTTTTCCTATTTTAGGCTGCTTTGAAATTTCTATAATGTCATTTAAAAAAAAATCATCAGTTATTCCTTTTCACGTCAATTCTTTGGGCTATATTCAAGAATACAGGAGATCAAAGGCTTCACATTTTTCTAAATAAGGTAATGGTGTGCCAGATAGCCATAGAAATAGGGCAACTGTTGTCTTTCTGTGCCATGATGTGGATAACCCAGAATGCAAGATGAAAAGTGCTATAAAATGACCGATCAGAATCTTCTCAAACAAACTGCTTGGAAGCAGCTTGTCTGTGAACATAAGAAAAGTAAAGAAAATGTTCAAAATTATCTCATGCATTTAATGTGATCTGAAATCTTTTCAAGTCAAAAGGAAAGATTCCTGTGAGTCTGAATAGATTGTGAACTTGGTTTAAAATCAATTGCTCATTAATATAGGTGAGAATGTCAGAAGGTAAAGCTACCTTGTGTGAAAAGACACACACTGAAATGGATTAAAAGTAGAGCAAGATATATGATGAAGTATGATTGATACTGAACTTAAGTCAGAAAATTTGCTTTTATTATAGAGTGGGATTTTGAGAAATGTTCAAAGAGTATAATTGTCTATGTTCAATGGATGAAGAGAATGATATCTTATTAAACACAATATAAGTTTTGGGGGAAAAAAGTCACACACAATTTTCAAAGAAAATTATTATTAAGAAAACTGTCAAAATGACTTTATGGTAACACCACCTAAGGGGCAGCTATCACTGCTGGACCAGCAGTAACCCTCTTCCTTTGTGTATGCCACTGTAGTAATACAATGGCTTCTGCAAAAATGTACTTGCCATGGGAATTAATATATAGTCATTTATTATAGAATTTCCCTGTTAAGTTAAAGAACAGTGTCATAACATTTTTGTGATACTTATTCTGACATTCCCTGAAAAGTATTTCAGCAAACTTTTGCATACCTGTTTAGAGATTGCCTTGATAAGTTTGTGTGTCATCTGGGCATCAAATGAGGTGATAAACGTAACTGGCAGTTAATATTCATAAATGGTTTAGTGAGCATTTTTGAGTACATTTTTCACACATTTTTTTTGTATGTATGAGGTTTTTCATACAGAAAAGAAGCCTGAAATCATGCAATCTGCTCCAACTTGTATAATAATTCCAGCTCAGTGTCCTGACTCTATGATGCCTTGCCCAATCTTCACATTTACAGCTTATTACACTAACAAACTCATGTTCCATGCTTGTGCACAGGACACTCATTTACCTTACTACTGGCCAGAGGTGTACCTGATGTTTTATGATTCAAAATGTTGTGAATTATTGTTTGGGTATTGCACAGAGCTGAATGGGTAAAAGTGTCTTTGTTGAAATAATGCAGTAAAAGTATTACAATTCCTCTCTTGCATCCCTCTCTTGCATCCATGTTTCCTCAATGAGCCACCTTTATTTGCAGTAGTGTGAACTCCAAGACAACATTTCTATCCCTGCTAGCAAGCCACAAAGTCAGGCCTATTGCCTGAACATGAAGAACTTCCACGCAAACTTCATGCAATCCATACCATATTGAAATTCCGATTAACCCTTGACATGATGAGTCTTGAGAAGAATGCCCAAAGACTTGAAGCTCCTCACTGGAGGCTATTTAATTAAAACCCTAAAAGGTTCACTATATCAAAAGCCTTTTGGGCAGAATGAAAATAAATAAAGGCAAATTACCTTCCTGACTCAACTGAGATTCTGACTTTCAGGACTCATGAACCACTTTCTCTGTAGCGGAGATTAATTGTGGTGATAATATACAATAGATTAGCTTTCTGTTGTCACATATACTTTTTGTTATTAAAATGAAAAGTACATCTACTCTATATAGATGCATAAACATTACAATTGATGACTCTTGCACATACTTTGGAAGCTTTAAGTTGAAAGAAAAGAAAGAAAAGATGAATGAGTTCAGCACATCACTATCAAATCCTAGAGTTCAAGTTTCAGCCATACAAACGCATAAGACCAGTTTAGACAGACACTTGGACAATAACAGTGTTGCCTCTTTAAATACCTCATTATGTGGTCAGTAATAAAGAAACATTCATAAACTCCAGGTATGAAGAGCACAAAAAATGATGTAAAAATAGTCTCTATTTGAACATGCTTGTTTCTATTTCGTTTTCCTTGAAAAAAGTTGCCATGAACTATAAGCAAGAGCAGTCCAAACATTATGAGAAAAATGTGGCCCTTAAAATAAGAACTATTTGTTAGTCTCAGTCATACTCATGCTCTCTGATCAGAATGAAGATCAGCTCTTTTCTGCATGTGGTTGCTTTGCATGTTTTTATGATTTCCTACTTTACTGAATGCACATTATTGACTATTTGTCATCTGGTTTCTACTCTTTAACACCTCCAACTTAGACAGCCCAATTCCTAGGAAGCATTAGTAAGGAAACTATCCAGAACCTGAATTACTTAAAGGCTGATGGCTTACAGAAGCTGTTGACATATTTTATGAATGCGAGGAGTGTATATAAGTACGTGTTAGGGTTTTAGTTTAAACATGTTAACAACATTTGATTAAATTTCGGTATTAAAAAACTTTCTGTGGTCTGCAAACAGTT
Organism: Acanthisitta chloris; assembly: GCF_000695815.1. Taxonomy (NCBI): domain Eukaryota; kingdom Metazoa; phylum Chordata; class Aves; order Passeriformes; family Acanthisittidae; genus Acanthisitta; species Acanthisitta chloris. The sequence goes on from NW_008668805.1 coordinate 204,083, forward strand.
TTACAAAGTAGCTGTATTGTTGACTTAAATGTCTCAACTTACCTATGCACATGCCACAGGTCCAAGCAAAGGAAACCTGACTGCAGCTGGTAAATTTTGCACTTTGCATGCAAAAGTGGGCCTTCTCTGCAAGGAAGCAGGAGACCTGACTACAAAGAGAAGGCTGAGGTTCTCAATGACTTCTATGCCTCAGTCTTCAACTGCAAGTGCTCCAGCCACATAGCCCAGGTAAAGAAAGGCAAATCTAGAGTCTGGGAGAATGAAGCTCCTGAGTTCACTGCAGGAGAGGGCCAGGTGTTTGAGGGCATCTAAAATTATGCATGACAAATTTGGTGGCCTCCTATGATGGGCCCCCAGCTTTGCTGGATGGGGACAAAGCAACTGACATTGTCTAACTGGACGTGGGCAAAGCAAGGTCCTACATCTGGGTTGTGGCAATCCCAGGCACACCTACAGGATGGGTGGGGAAGCAACAAGGAGAAAGACCTGGGAGTTACAGTGGATGAGAAACTCACAGTGAGCCAGAAGTGTATGCTAGCAGCCCAGAAAGCAAATCAAATCCTGGGCTGCATCCGAAGGAGTGTGGCCAGTAGGTCAAAAGAGATGATTCTCTCCCTCTACTCTGCTCTCGTGAGACCTCACCTGGAATACTGCATGAAGTTCTGGTGCCCTCAATGTAAGAAGGACATGTTGGAGAAAGTCCAGAGGCAGACACAAAGTTGATAAGAGGATTGGAGCATCTCTCCTATGAATACAGGCTGAGGAAGATGGGGCTGTTCAGCCTGGAGAAGAAAAGGTTGCATGGAGACCTCTTAGTATGTGAAGAGGGCCAACAGGGAATCTGGAGAGGGAGTCTTTGTTAGGAACTGCAGGGATAAGACAAGGGGCAATGGGTACAAATTGAATGAGGGGAAATTTAAATTAGATATCAGGAAAAGATTTTTTCCTGTGAGGGTGGTGAGACACTGGCACAGGTTGCCCAGGGAGGTAGTGGTTGTCCCATCCCCGGCAGAATTCAAAGCCAGGTTGGATAAATCCTTGAGCAACCTAGTTTGGTGGGAGGTGTCCCTCCCCATGACAGGGGGTTAAGACTAGAAGATCTATAAGGTCCATTCTAACCTCTTAACAATCTGTGAATTTCTGAATGCTTCTCAATGCAAAATCTCTGGTAAGTAGAAAGCAGAGGAAGAAAAGGTAGTCCAAAGTCAGCCTAGGCAGTCTGATGTCACTGGGCAATCTACTGAGAGAAATTGTTACATGCATAGAGGAGAAATTTACATGTCTGGTCTAGAAACAGCCCTAGGAAGCTGTTTTTGGTAGTAGTAGGCACCAAACAAATGCAACTACAGCCAGCTAGAGGAACCAAGTTGTTGTTAGCAGAATATGGAAGGAAGACTATCCTTAAATATGAAATAAGCTAAAGGTGAAATAGCATGGCATTTCTAATGAACAAGACAAAAAATGCTAATATGAGAGATTAGGTTTTCCTTGGTCATGAAAATCTGCACTCCAAAATAAAACTTTAAAATTCCCTGTAACTTCACAGACTGTACATTTAATTTGCAGAGAAGTTTCCCCAAAATTTTGTTGGGTCAGTACAAGGAGATTCTAAAGCCAGACAGTCAGGTGTGAAAGAGAAAAAGAGCTGTAACAGTGGTTTCCAGTGTTCATTTAAAAAAAAAAGGCCAACAAAGTCACAGATCTGCATGACTTTCTGCATAAAATACAAGACTTTGAGCAGCAAGCAACTTGTGTTATCTGTGCAACCAAATAAGAGCCAAAATGTGAGATGCAAAAGCCATTCTTAGAAGCCAACACAAATGCCACTCAAAGGATACCCAGCACAGAATCCAAAGTTACTAGATGAAAAAAGAGCATAGGATCAGAAGAATGCCCTGTGATTTTCATTCATACTGCTTGCATTGCATTTCATGAAAATACGTATACAGATTCATAGCATATAATTCCCTGACTCAGCTTTTTGCTACCTTTGGCCAGTGGTATCCTGGGGCTGTGCATGGAGTCAAACTGGTATGGGAAAAGACAGCAAGGGCATGTGTATGATATCATAGCCTCCTCAACAAAATGTGGCTGTTAAACAATACTTACCCTGTTAAATTGCAGGTCCTTTTGAAGACGTGTTTGTTTTTCAAATATATATGTATTAAAAAAGCCAACAGACATATTACCAGTTGGTCTGCTAAGGGCATGGGTTGAGAGAAAAAAACAGGGAAGCCACTGAGACCTGTAGTGGGCAGGGAAAGAATGGAATCAGGCAAGAGTATGATGCCGTATGTCATCGATTATCACATTGATTAAAAGCAAGTTTCTTGCCTCACCCCCCAACAAGCCACTAACCACAGCTATTTCAGAGGGTCTGTCTTTGCCCTGCTATTTCATCTGCACAAAGACAACTGCTGTGGTTCAGACAGTTTACATTTGGTGTGTTTGAAGTGTAAGGGAGAAAATGCCCCACCATTCCCTACAATATGCAATTGGTGCACGGACAGTGCTCCTGATTTTAACTATCAAGATGAGAAGGCTTTGTTGCCAAACTGGGTGAATGTCTGTGCTATGCTTTGTTGGAATGCTGAGGGATCTGAGGGCTTTCACCACTGGGGTAGCAATGCACTGCCTGATGGGTAAGAGCTTTCCACATGTTACAGGCGTGCAGTTAAGCACGTTAGCTCTCTGCAAGAAAGATCACAGCCGTGTTACTCTGTAAGCTCCAGAGGACTTACTGTAGACATAAAGCAAAGCTTGAAGCAAAAAAATCCAAAAGCAAGCAGAATAACATAAACAATTGCTTTTAAATCCTGTGGTAGGCATCATTTTGGCATATTTTCAATGTTTATTACACACTTAAAAAATATGTTACTGCCACAGAACTGTGTTATCATGAAGTTACATATCAACAGAAATTGTGAATAATAGCTGTGCATTTGGGGGGGCTTTTTGAATTTGAAGCTGACTCTCACTGTTTGTTTATATGCCTTTTGAGGCACTTTAATGCCTTTGAAAATCTGGTCTTGGTCTTAAAATCCATTTAGTCTCTAGTCAAGGGCATAGATTCTAAAACTGAAAATTAGTGATCATAATGAGTCTCTGCTTTTGTCACAGAGTACAGCTCAGTGATTCAGGCAGAGTGCTGTGGGGTTTGAAAGGCAAAGTGTGCAAACAAGAGTCCCAGATTAATCCCTCCCAACATTTCAGGAAGTGTAAGGAAAACAAATTTGGGTATAGTATTTCCTTAGCTGCTCCCATGTAACGAGTGACAGTGGGGAAGAGAACGTGGACAATTCTCAGATCCCAAACATGACACCATATCCCCAGTGCACAGCAGAGCAAGCCAGCTCCTGCTCAGATTTCTGGAAAGCATAACCACGCATATCCTGAGAGAAGGAAAGCCATATCTGGTTCCTTGTATAGCCCTTATTCAGTATGTCCATGCATGATTTCAGGAACAATCATATCACACAAGAGATGATCAGTGTCAAGGAATGCTAAATCAGTCTCACTTTATATGTCAAGTGGTTGAAACTGAATATATTCCACGTATATTCCCTTCTGTATATTCCATGTTACAAATAAAAAATACTGGTTTCTGAAATAGTGGGCAAGGTGGGCCTGGATATGAAATACAGAATGAAGTTTGAGATGTGAATGGGAAAAAAATATTAAAACTGTGAAAATAGAGTTAGGAATATAGCAAGATTTGCATATGAAGGTTGCAAGAGCCAGGGTGAAAAAGAAACACTAGAAAGCATTTAATTAAAGCATTTAAGATTATGAAGGGTAGAGTCAAAAACTAGCCAGTCCATCTTTTTAACAGTGTCTCAGAGCACCAGAACAACAGGAGGGTCACTTGAAGTTAATGACAGGTAAATGTAAAACAAAAGAGAGAGAATAATACTTCACACAGCATGTAATCAGCCTGTGGGATTTCTGTCATGCAGGGTCACTGAGTCAAATACTTCAGCTGAATTTTAAAAAGGGGAAGATAATTTCATGACCAAGATGATAATTTTATGAACAATGGTATTTATGTTTGCTAAAATAGAGATCATTAAAATTCACATGGCCAGGCATAAGACCATTATCAGGAAGGAATTCATTGTACCTCATTCACTATCCACCCTAGGCTTGCCTCACATGGCACAGCTGTTAAATGATATTTTCCGATTTGATCACTATGGTGTGAGACATAAGTCTCTCCCTAAAGAGGGAGATTATCCACTGTAGCACAGAGATCCCAAAACTGGACTTCTGAGTGCATAAGCCACATACTATAGTGTTAGAAATCTCTGTAGCTTTGAGGATACCATGAACCAGATGTAGCTCAGGTTCACATCAGTAAAGAAGGTCAACCATTGAAATCTCTGTGGTGTAAAGAAAATTCCGTGTAGACTCACTGTAGCAGGTAGACAACTTTGTAAAGTAGATACTGCAATTGAGCTAGAGGTTATTGTACATTGTGCTGCTTACTTAGAGTGCAAGAAAGAGTAATTTCCTCTGGTGTAAGAAATACAGATTGAAATGTTATGAATCATGTGATGATAGTGATCTGAATAGACTACCATAATGCATGCTTCTCTGAACAATAATTTGCAGTTTTATTTTTCTGTTCTGTTGTCTTATGATCACATCAGACTTCTTAAAATGTACTTTCCACTGCTTAGCACCACAAAGCAGTTTGAGAGTTGAGATGTTTAGGAAAGAAGTAGGGATGGTTCATTTTAGTCACCTAAATTTGATTTAACAAGCCAATTTAAAAAATGTACTTTCTTCACTGTGTCTTCCATCCATGAAAAGTCTCATATTTGTGCATATTGAGTAGGTCCTGTGAATACTTTCAATACACAGTTTTCAGTGTGAACTCTTAACCTTTTTCTCAGAGGTCCAAAGAGCATCCTACTGGTTTCTTTAAAGTTTATAAGTGAACTACCTAGACTGAAGGCTGCTGATGTTTAGATGTAGTTTTAAGGAAGTTTGTACAAAACCTAATGACAATTATGTTCAGGAACATAACTGCAAGCTGGTCTGTAGTGTTACTTACAGACATGATAGGAAATAATTGGTTCCACAGTACGAACCTACCAATATGTTTCATTAGCAGCTTTATTATAGAAACAAAATTAATTCCCATAAATAAATGTCCATTAATTTTGAATTAATGTTGTAAATATATAGCAATTATGTAAAGGAAGGTGAAGGGGAAACCTTATTAAAATAGCATGAAACATAAATAATAAAAAAAAAAGATTAATATCTTTAAATTCTCAGCTTCACATCTTGGATCACGATCCCCTGATAATAGCATTATTAATGCAATGTTTAATTGCTAATAAATAAAATAATGGTGATTATTAACATGAATCTAAAAATCTGTTTCCCTGGACAAGGAGTTTAGATTGTGGCTATAATCCTCCTTATGAAGAAAAAAAAAAAAGAGTTGTAAAAATAAAATATAGCAATTAATCCAGAACATAAGTCAATAACTAGGGATGGCAGAGCTTTTCTTGTTCTTTCAGTGCTCTCAGCCCAGAGAACAGGTTTATGAACAAGGTTGCAAATTCAGGGTTACCACTGAGCAATGTGATTACAAGCCAGGGCTGCTGCAGTCGGTGGCTTTTCAGTGTGATTTGGATCACACAGCAACTCATGCCCAGCTGAATGTAAAATCCTAATCATAGTGCTGACACTGGAAACCTGTGTCTAGCAGTTACACCACTCCCCCAATCAGGCAAAAGAAACATAGTATGTAATTATATTTCCAGAAAACAGAGCTCAAAAATGAGCTACAGATCGAGACTTCTTTGTAATGTATTGTCTGTAAAGCAATAAGTGCAAATACATTTGAGAAAATCACAGCTTAATCCTAAACAGTTCACAGAGACAAAACTCATTCAGTGAGCAATTTGTTAAAATACATTTAATTCTGGTTTATGCTTATGTTTGTAATATAAACGAAAAACCTATCATTTTTACTCTTCCATCTTTATTTTTAAAGCAAGCTAATTTTCCCTGTTCCCACCAGAACTGTTGTTACTGCTTCAGCCATATTCTGCATTTCTACCTGTAGGGGAAAAAAAAAAGTTTCTGTTATAAGATAAACATCATTGCTCACCCACAGATTGTTATACTTGTTTAGGAATGTTCTTTTTTTAAATGGAATGACCTTGCAATGATGACTGAAAATGTATAAAACAAGTTTTTCATCTCTGAGGGCCTGATTCTATTAAAGTAAGTGCAAGTGATTCCATTGACCTCAGTGAACTTTGGAAATGGTCCTAAATTGAGAAGGGTTTAATGTGCGTGAGTGTGAATAGATGAAACATAAGCTATGATACAACTGGGGTGGAGAAAGTACCTTTTGATGATCAGAGAAGTTCACTGAACAGCAGTAAGAGTTCTAGAATGGGTTAGACAAACATCTCCCAAGAATGACATAGGTGTGATTTACTCTGCTTTGAAAACAATGTTGCTGCTCCAGCATGATCTAGGAACCAAAAGATTTCAAAGGACCAATAAAGCAAAAGTGGAAGTATTGCAAAGAATTGATTTTAAGATACTGAGACTATTAATCAAATAATGTAGTGAATTAGCATGAGTGGAGTGTAAATGTTTTATTAGCAAGTATACATAGATCACGATTTTATGAATATAGATACATTTTAAAGCAAACTAGTAGCGTATACAAACTTAACAGCATTTCTTTACCTGCTAGGAAGGATTATTAAGAGACTATGTTAGAGCTAGACTTTGCCCAGGTCTCATTTGTTACAGATCTCCTCATCCCTGTTGGTGAGAACCTCGGTATGAACACAGGTTCAAAGCAAGGAGCACATCAGTCTGAAGCAAAGCCTCTTTATTGCTAGCTGATTATTGCAAGTGGATGCACTTAATTTGCCATCCTGTCTTTGGACAGATGAGGTCTAACCTTTAGCCTGAGTTTTATGTACTGTGGTTATCTGAAGCAGTCTGGTCTTGGTCTGTGGTCAGTTCGAGCTGTGGAGGTGAAAAGTTAATTCATTCTATAGTCTCCTGTCCATGACTATTTCCTTTAATTCACCTTTTTTTGACATTTCTTCTTTGGCCTTAGCATAGAAGCTGAAGCTATGCAGCATCTTAGGGCCTACTGAAGGGCCTCTTTTTCAACAGGTGGTTAATTTTATTGCTTTCTTGCCAAAAGCAAGAAGTAAATATAAATATCATTCAGTTTCTTTCACTACCTTTGCTCTAATCTGAACATTTATAATAAAACTTTAAGATACCTCTGTAAGGATTCAGCAGCTCTCTCCCATCACAGTTCATATACTTGTAACGCTTTACTTAGCTGCCTTTAAATGAAAAATGCCTGTATCGGGTAAGATGAGATTGTTTTGTATTTCTTTTTTTTCTTGAATCTGCATTTCTATGTTGTATTTTTTAATAAAACTACTAAGTACAATTCTCTGGAATATCCTCGTTTCGGAAAGTCTATAGGATGTTAAAGCCCCCTAACTTCAAGCCAGACCTTGAAACTTTAATTCCTCTATTCTTTCATCCCATAAATTATTTTCACTGATGTTCTACCCTGTACTATTGATCTCTTGTAGAGAGCAAGACTCTCTTAAAGTCTTTCTCTTGAATAGTTCTTCCAAAATTGTCAATACCTGTCTGGTAAGAAGTTCACCAGAAGTAAGCCAAATAATTTGGACGTGACTTGCTAGAGCTGTGTAAGGAGAACATATTGCTGCCCACATTTCTGCTTATTATTCTCTGGCAGTGGAAGCTCCTCCACTTTCTCTTCCAGTTCTCTCACTTAATCCTTGTTGCAATGTAAAATATGAATTGCTTTAAAAAATCAGGAAAATATTCAACTTAGTTCTGTTAGCTTGTATTGTAGTGTGCATGTATTAGAAAAAAAATCTTAAAAAATTAAGGAGAGTCTTCCCATGTCATATCCAGTTGGACAGGAGCCTAACAAAGAACCGTATCAAGCCACACTGATGCATGGTGTTCACTCACTGAAGTGAATATGATGGCTACGTGGAATAGTAGGTCCCTCTGTTAGATCTGCATTCCTGTGTGCATATTAACATTTGGAATTATATTGAAAGTTATTCCATAGGTCTCAAGGGCACAGATCTGAACTTGTATGGAAGATCTCATTCTTGTGTTTTTCCAATGTTGCAGGAGCACTGTGTAATGAAAATCAAAATTTTTTTTATTGGCAGTGATTATGCCGGCAAAATTTTATGCTGCAATTGCTCCCCATGAGGTAACATTCATTCCACCCTCATTTCAATGTGGTCAGAATGTTACAAGAGGTTAAAGCTTTCTGTTTTAATGGAGATGTTTTTAACTATGTTTACTTAAATTAAGAGCCAAAGCTGAACAGCTCCTTGACAATGCCTTGAACTCTTCTTTTTTTTCTGTGCTGAAGGTGATAGTTAAAGTTACCTGTTCTGCATAGATGAGAGAAAATGATAATGTGCTAACTGCTGACATCACTAACTATTTTATTTTTAGGTTTCATTAACCTTTGTGTGCCAACAGTCCAGGGAATGCACAGGTAGGAAAGTGAATCCCAGGCAGATTTCTTTTTCTTTTTTAAATTAAAAAATTAGTACTTCATATTATTATCAATGCAGTCATATTTTGACTCTATGCAAAAAAAATATGGTTAAGACTTGAGGATAATGAAGGACTGTACTGCTTAGTGTGTGACTGGATTTTATCATCTTTGAAAAGTGGCATGTGATAGCTCATTCCCCAAAGAGTTCTACTGAGTCAATAAAGTTACTCATAAATATTACACGTCACTAAGAACAGGAAAATTAACCAATGCCAGTCAAGGTGCATAAAAGAAAGAGGAGAGACAGATCTTTAGGAAACTATCAGAGAAATATTTGCCTTTTTTCTTCACCAAAATTTTATATAGGAGCATGCTGACCTTTGCACCCAATCTCACAAAGGACCAGATTTTCACAAACTTATAGAATCGGCTGAGTATGAATTAGAAGTACCTTGTATGTGTGCTCAAGAAGATGGAGAATCAAGACATTTGCAAATAACCAAGAAACACAAATTAAATCAGTGCTGCACCCAAGTGCTACATCATTGTTATCATTAATGTATGGATAAATGCAATGTATTCAACTGTTCTCAGAAAAATATGGATTACTGGGATGCTCAGAGCTGGAAAGATATTTGACAATTCATCTCCCCTCTTTATTATGAATATTTTCAGTTGGACTTTACAGCAATATCTCTAAAATCAAAATGTTACAAGGTGCCAAAGACACACAGGAAAATCCGTGAATCTAGTAAGAAGCATTGGGCAGATCAGATAGGATCTACCTAAACACATCTATCTCTAAATTCTGTGTGATAAGACTGATATAATGTTCCAAGCATTGGCTAAAAGCATATGGACATCCAAGAAAGTTACTTGTGTAAGAAGTAGACTTTTGTTGCATAGGTTGTAACTGGGTATTTCATTACTTACCTCATTATTTGACAGTACTTGGCTGAGCTTCCAGTTCTTGATCACAAGATCAGGCCTGAATCAACTTGAGAGCACCTGAGAGCTGCTACAGCAGGCCAGAAATCATGAGAAATGTAGTGGGCCAACATTCATGTCTCAGAAAAGTCATTGCAAATAAAACTGTTTGTATGCTCCTCAGAATAAGCCGCAATGGCAAAGGAAATCTGTTTGTCAGAGAAGACCCTTCAGATCAGGCTCAAGGAAGCCTGGCAGAAGAGGGCAGAGGATACCAGCTGTTGAGGGTTTTTTGTTTTTTAATCGGTGAACAGAGGACACCCATTTCCAGTCTGTTAATTCAGTGTCTTTCACAGGCACTAATCACATTAAAATAATGTGAGGCAATGCTTTCTATTGAAATTGTATCATTCAATATATCAGAGGAATGCATTCCCTTTTCATGATTTTAGTTTATATCCTGGCAGCAGAGCAAATGTGATTTCTTTGACTGATGGCTTGTTGCATTTGTGTGCATATTTAATCAACAATAGACTCAACATATAAACAGAATATATATCTATGGAGTCACAGTCAGCAACACTGCTGTCAGCTAAGCCAGGGTAATTCAAGAATAAATGTCACTGAAATCAGTGGAGTTTCTCTGGATTTACAGGGAGGAGAATCTGCTCCCCTCTCCTTAGCTGCTGAAATACAACCACAGTGTACACCAGTAGTGACCCCCAAATTAAAATCCCTGATCTTTAAGTGCATTTGAATTTCCTACATCTGCATTTTGGCTTTCAATAATTTAAAAAGAGGAAAGAACTGAATTATGGTATAAGTTAAGGCTTCAGAATGATTTTAATAATCTAATTAATTGGAGGGCAGAGGGAGATTATGCTTTGAGTTTCTGTGGTACAGACAGCACATGCCCCAGTGGCTCTATCCTTTCTTTTGGGGGAAACAGATCCTGATGTCTCCCTGCCTCCCCTCAAGGACAAACCAGGTCCAGGAATGGAAAAGTCCACTCTCTTCACCCTTGCAAACAGAATTGGCAGAGCAAGGATGGCACAAAACAGTCACAGACAGGATGTAGCAGAGACTTCCCTTCCCCTCCATCCCCATCCCCAAAAAAGAGATAAAGGCTGGCCTGGAAATGGAACAATTTGGGCCCTTCCTTTACTTATTTTAGAAGTGAACTTGAACTGGGTTTTGTAGCATCTTGCTATGAAACTCCAAGTGCACAGGGCATTTCGTAGTTCTGCAGCTCTACATGCTTTCTTAGTTCCAATGTGGGCTGATTCAATAAATGACTTTTATTCACTCCCAGGATTCCCACTTAGCTATTCAATAAGGTCTTTAATGAAATGTTTTCATTGTAACAAATAAAAAATAAATAATGTAATGGGCATTGAGATATAAAATCCCATTTTCCATAATAAGGTCATTCAAATAAATCTAGCATGAAAGAAAGCAAGTACTCTGTGAAGTCCCAGCAGAAACCTAAGTGGAGAGTTTGAATTTACAGAACTAGTCTACATTTCTGTCTGAAGTGCAAGGTCTTCCCTCACCTCACCCAAGCAGAGAATGTTGTGAACAGTTTACTGCAGTGCCTACAGATTTGCCAGATCCTATTTCTGGATCTGGGTACAACAGGAGTTTCAGCTATTGATGTGTCATCTGTACACAAAAACGTGTGTTAATGGATGGACTGAGCAACTTCAGAAGTTGCAAAGTTAACCCTCTACAGGGAAGTCTGAATATTGTTTAAATACTAGCTCAGCCGTGACACAGTTTCTCACTGGCAACTAGCCCTCCCTGCCCTTTTCTGACCCTACAACACTCTCTCCTTCTGAGCAGAAACTTATAAGCTTATGTAAATGTGTGATAGAGTCTTGTGGCAACGCTTAGTTTAAGGACAGCATGTTTGCATGTATTCTTAGCAAGTCTGTGGTACAGACCTCATCGGTACTGTCTTAAAAAGTCTTTGGTGCAGAGATTAAAAGACTGCACCAGAAATATTTCTGAGTGTTCTGTTGGCTCTCTATCAGAATATGAGCACAAGAAATTTTGCACAGGACTCAGGCTAGACATCCCACATTTAGATAAGGATGGGAAAAAGAATTCTGTCCTGCCTTGAGGGAGGAGGTGTGCACAAATAATGTTCTTATGTCTACTTCAGCTGTGATTTATTTACATGTTTCTGGATCGATCCAAGTTAGGACTTCACAAGACATGCAATCTATGGGCCTTTATTTGAAAGGTTTTCTATACTCCTCTTATGCCTGTCAATGTTTAAATGACATCTGTCACTTCATCTTTGTTAGTGTCTTAGGTATCCTCTTGCTTTAAACTTCCACGAATGGAACGTCAGTGCAGGTCCAAGAACTGGATGAATTTATTGAATGTCCCTAACACTTTATTCCCATTGTATCCTTAGCTTTTTTAGGCTGGAAATCCAAAATATTGCAGTGAATGCTGCAGGGGTTGCAAGTCTATTGCTCTACAATCTAACTCCTTCCTGAATCTAGATTTTAAGTGCAAAACTTAACACTAGAGCACTGTGAATAGATGCCTAGAGTATTGCTGTAGGGTATGGTGTTATACATGCCTTTAATGTGCTTATAGTGGGTAATGATCACATGCTGTATGTCAAAAACCTCTCTACTTATGAATCCAAATCAAGTCTGCCATGTGCTGCTGTCCAGCTACTTCGTTTTTCAGAAATGAAGGAGAGATCAAATATCTCATCACATCCTAACCCTCTAGTCCTTGTCCTGACTGGCTATACATTTGTACCAATAGGACTTGACAACTTAGAGAAAAGTGAGAGAAACAGATAGAACAGTATTCCTAGATCACCTCTTTTGTGATTCACTGGCATTATAGTGCCAATCTTATCTGTTCAAAGTACCTGCCCTTGTTCCAGAATGTGGTCCCATCTAGCTAAGACATCTTCATCCTTCCCAGATCAGCTAATTATAAACCCTGGAAAATTGCATTTCAACTCCTGCTTAATGAGTAGTATATGTACGGGAAGACTTGCTGGACTACCAATCTGCATGGTTAAACACAAGAAGATCTCTGGATACAAAGAGAGGAAATAAGGATGGAGAAGGACAGAAAGGAGAAACCTGTAGAGGGGAATTGGATGTTGCAGTTATCACCAGGGGTAGGTCTTGAATATCCATAAACTGCAGGTCATGATGCTGTGATTTTATCCCCAGAGTAGACAAGTCTATGTTGAAATAGAGAGCAGTGTTACTCCACCCACACATGAAGGATTAGAGTTCACACTCAAGTGCAGGGATCATTCCCTTACAATGTTAAAAATATTAGTGGTTTATTAAATGCTGCTTAGGTAGGTGTTTGCTTAATACAAGTTTCATCTCTTTTTTTCCTCCCTCCGTTTTATTAATTTATTGATTCTCTATTTGTGGACACTTGCCAAAAGATTAGTCAGCATAGCCCATGTTTCTCATATACTCAGGATTATGCTGAAAAGTCAAATGGAGAGAAATTGACAGAAGTTTTTAAAGAGGTCAGGTGGGAAAAGGTTGCATTGCTTAGAAAAATATGTTGTGTTCGACTCAGCTCCCTATTCAGAGAGAGAGAACTCAGAAGTACAAACCCAAGAGCCATTGCTCAGGTATGTGAAACATTCCTTAATGTTAAGGTCAATTTTCCTTCTGCATAATGAATGCTATTTAATTCTTCAGTGAAACATAATCATCCTTCAATATTCTAGCAGGAAATCGTATTGACAAGTTCCTTGAAGTTCATTAATGACTTTTTAAACAGAATTGTTATTTGCAGCAACAGAAATCTAACACACTGAACCACTTTGGCTTTCATTCAGTTAGGCCTTTGCCAGCATCATTCTTGGTGCACAGAGTGTGCCAGTTCTCCTCTACCTTCCTGGCCGATATACTTGCTTGCCTGAATAGGTTTATAATCTGCAAAATATAATATCTCTGCATTCTCTCCCTCCTTTATTAGCCCTAGTGAATAATAATATCTCAGCACCCATGAGCTCACTCAGGGATTTAATTTTTTAGGGTGCATTTCTCTGTAGCAGTAAAGTTTGCATTGACATTTCTTCTCTATATGTCCAGGTAGGTTGTTTTCATTTAGCTTGGTTTTTTGCTTGAATTTTTCTTTTGTGACTGAGAAGAAGAGCAAAACACACAGATTATATCAGAATTGATCATGCTGTCAACAGTGTGGTCTCCTCATCTCCACCTGGTTATTCTCCTTTCACTGCCTTCCAGCTAAAGTTGCAATCTGATTATTCCTCCCCTCAAAGTGTTTTAATTGATTTCCAGGAACACTGTGTATGGTTTCTTCAAGGCTGGTTGTTCTCTGGACTAACTGAGTGTGTTGCTAGCACTCATACACTCTGACTCACCTCTGTTTTCCAGGTGATATGATGGTTCTGGATTGTGATAATATTTGGCACGACTTTTCACTAAGCAAAACGTATTCCCAAATCACCTTATGGGTTCCCTCTAGCTTGCACTAAGTGTAAAGAACCCAGAAGAAACTAATTCTTCAGCCCTGAAAGGGTCTGGAAACAGAAAAGAAAGATGCAAGTCAAAAGAGTATGGTCTGAGAGTAAGAACTCCCAGCTTCTACTGACCTAAGGGTTTAAAGAGAAGAGGGTCTTGGAGTATCTCTGGTTGAAAAGGGGCAGATTACTGATGGAAACTGTTTTGCACTGACACCCAAACCCTTTGTTATGAGTCCCAACAGCCTGCATAGATTGAGGTCCTATTGCAAAGGCCTAAAATCCATCTAAACACCTGCTGCCTCCTACTGCGGCCTCTTGCTTTGCTTGCACCTTCTCAATCACTCTAAAGCACTTAGCTCTCTTCACTCCCCAACACAGGGTCATACATGCACTGCAGCCAAATATTTACATGTCATTCTGCCTGCTCTTCAGATTTTAAAATGTCCATCATTTCCTCTACCCATTATTCTGAGATCAATGTCTGACCTCAGATTTTAAGGCCAGAAGGAGCTTTTAGATCATCCAGTCTGACCTTGTTTATGATTCAGACTTTATAATTTCATCCCATTCTCCCAGTATGTGGAAGCATAATGCACATTCTTATGTAATTGCTATGCATAACATGCGGTGCTGTGTAATTTAATAAATAATAATAAAGCATATCCAAAAGGCAGCTCTGTATAAAAGAAGGCTGAATTCACCTTGCAATATTATTGGCCAACTGAGAATTTCAGGCATTTGCTGGAAAGTTTAATGCAAGCTTTGAAATTTGGAAAGCATACTTCTTTGTTAAGAAATCCTCCATTTCTCATCATGAGTTTCTCAGAAACCATTAACATTTTTTATTTAAAGTAATAAGCTCAGAAGAAGGGGATATAGCCATGAGATAATAGCCTTTGTGAAATCACTAGGTGTGCTGAGGTGAATCCATGGGTACTCAACATAATGACAGGATCATCAGCTAATGCCTACTTTTATAGAGTTTTAATATTCTAATCACTTTTCCAAGAAATAATCTTTATATTTAAAGGTATAAGGACAGTCTTAGAGCCAAAAATGTTAAAATAATATTATGTTACACTATGAGTCTTGTAGACAATTAGTTTTAATAGAATGTAATACACCAATCTGATTCACTAAGACAGTGAGGTTTTCAGCTAAAAGAATTACAGAGGCTATGCCTGCTCATTATATTTCAGCTCTAAACCAATTCAGCTTCTCTTCCTCAAAGTCCTCAGGCTCCTCTGCTTGGTGTCTTGATTAGGATGGCAAGAGAGACTGATGGTCCCTTGTGGCTGGTATTATGATTAAACCCCTCCTGTGGCTGAGGTTCCAGCATGACTATGGAAGTCAGGACACACATATTTGACTCCAGACTCTCACTTACATTTCATTCCTATACAGTAATCCCTATTCCTACCCATCTAAAAGACAGAGATAAAGCCATGCCTGAAAACCAGAAGTCTTAATGAAGTGAAGATTGTGAAGGTTTGAGACCCCTACCAATGCAAATATCTGTACAAAGTGATGTCTTATGACCTGTGAGGAAAAAGTTGTTCCTATAAAAAAAAAAAGTTTCTTCAAGCACTGCTAGTTTCTTGGCTGTTAAGGAGGAGTTAACAAAATCTCATTGTGAAAAGGAGAAAGCAGATTTGTAGAATACAAATATGTAATGATATACTGCAGAACCTCAGAGCAAATCTCCACTTTGTCGGACATTTAGTTCTTGCAGGTGTGAGTTTAATGTTTCTGACAAGTAATGCTGTTCAAATTACAGGAACAGTGGGTTTGTGTGCTTGCACACTTTCTTGTTGATATAGATGTGCTGTTCAACATTTGCTTCTCTCAGGACGGTTCCAGAAATATCAGATGTACAGCTCAGTCTGATTACCTGCAGGTAAAATATCAAACCTGATTTAGAGATAAGCACCTTCAGAGAACATAGCATCTCTGCAGGTTATGCCTCTAATGCAGTTGGGATAAATAGCCATTTGAAGAAACCTGGCAGGATTAAGTTAAATCTGTTTCCTAATTATTAATAGGTATAATTAGGTGAGGAAATATTTTAATTTACCTTGAGGTGATAGTACCTTTAAAATGCTTTATCATTCATTTTGCAAGTGTACAAACAAATATGTACATGTTTAAAAAAGCCATCAGAGATTGTCCTCAGATATGAACCAGTTTGTCCAAATAAATCTCTAGAAAGGAACTAAATCTCAGAATCATCGAATGATTTAGATTTGAATAGACCTCCAAGATCATCAAGTCCAACTTTTGATCAATCTCCACCTTGGGGTGGAGATGGGGGTTGGGATGAGCCTCTTCTCCCAGGTAACTAATGACAGGATGGGAGAACATAGTCTTAAGCTGCAGCAGGGGTAAGTTCAGGCTGTACATTAGGAAGCATTTCTTTACAGAAGGGATGATGAGGCATTGGAACATGCTGCTGTGGGAGGTAGTGGAGTCACCATCCCTGGAGGTGTTTGAGGAAAGACTGGATGTGGCACTTAGTGCCACGTTCTAGTTGACATGGTGGTGTCAGGTCATAGGTTGGGCTCAATAATCTCCGAGGTCTTTTCCAGCCTTAATGGTTCTGTGATTCTGTAACAAATACAATTGTTAAAAAGGAAAATACATTTAAGAATAAGCAGGCAAACTTCTTCTTTCATCATTTTTCAGATCACAAGGTCATATAAATTTTCAAAAAAGAAAGTTCATTGCATCTGGGATAAGGCTGTGTATGTCAGCACAAGAGAACTTGACCAAATATGGAGGGTTTATTAACTGTATTCTATAACAAAGCTACAAAGTGGTTTTACTCATGTGCTTTCAAATATGATTAAATGGTATCTATGGGGGTATTTTCTGATTATATCTGACTGAAAATTCAAGCATTTTCACTATAATAATTAGGATTTTACTACACTGCTTGTGATGCTACTGAGATCCAAGCCTCCTTGTATTAAAGTAAGCAAGAAACATAATGTTACTAAAGTTACATTTTCCACTTGAACTGGCAATGTGATTGTGCATTCCTAAGCCACAAGAATAAAATCTTTGGAAACTAAAAGCAACCAACAGTACATACTGGGATGTCAATGAGCCATAAAGGCTATATATAGATTTATATAGCAGATAAATATTCTGCTGTCATTAGACAACAAGCAAGAGTTTAATATTTGGATCCTATGTCAGATTTCTGCAGAACATTACTCTCCAACAGAGAATATAAAAACCTCTTCAGAAGGACATCAAATCAAGAGATAGCACTCTCATCAACCAGACAACCAAATCAACCACTCATTTCAACATTAACTGCAGAGGAGATCCAGGGAGAAGTTTACGATATAAAGGCACCAAGGAAATTATCTTGGGCTCTTCTGTGAGTTCCTGGTAAACCTATGAGACATCAATACCATTAGTTTATGTCATAGTTGGCATTACAAGTTCACATTAGGTGCTCAGGAAAAGTCATCTCTATTGCTGCAGTATTTTTGCCCTGTATTCAGTTGCAGTTCATGGTGGCTTCTTATTTTAGAATAAGCAACTGTCTTAAACAATGAATTATTCTTTAGGCTTTTTTTCCCCTTTTCTGGTAATTGACTGTGGGATTTCCCATTGTCCCTTATGGCTAAATTAGGGAGACATGCAGAGGCTATTTCTGTTTTCCACAAACCAAGAGGGGTTAAGAAAGCTCATCACTGTAAAGGGCCAACCAGTTAGTCTCTTTTCCTCTTACGAATCTAAAGACCAAATCAGATTAACTTTTCCTTTACGTTTCTTTCATCCTTCCTTTAACCTAAATCACTCTTACTGTCATGCACAGAAGAGCCAAACAAATGTCCTTTTCATCAGGACTTTGTCTCCTGTAAATATTAAAAGAGTTATTTGCAATATGATGACTAAACTTGTATTACTGAGCTTTCTTCCAGCTGTCAAACAATATGCCTGAACAACCTTTTCTTTCAAACAGTATATAGACATCCTAGTACTCACCTATTTGTACTTAATTTTCACTATACCCCTAGTGATCAAGACATTGATATCACTGGCTTTAAATTTACAAGTGGCTAAATTTGGCAGACCTCCTTGTCTCTGTTGTCAAACCTATGTCTCAAGGTTCAGTTTGTGACTATTGCATAATGCCCTTGCCATGTTTTATTTTGAGCTGTAGTCTCTGGCATGGTTTCCACAGAATATGTAAGCCTTGCAGAAGGTCTGTCTCTGTCCTAGGCATGTGTTCCCATGCTCCAGCAGTGGAGTTATGCTCTTCCCTTACTCTTCAAAGACCACATGAAACTTCACATAATAAGGAAACATTCAGAGAGCTGGTACTTAGAGCATTTCTACCAAGTTACCCCAGTCTAAAGACTTTGCAGGAGTTTTGAAAGGTATGGGTTGTGGTGGGGAGATCCAATAATTTTGTTATAAATGTAAGGATATTTACAGTGCAAAAGGTATTCTAGAACTATAACTTGAAGGACCAACACATAAGGTCTTACCACTATGTGTTGAAATCTTCTCTCTTATCAAAGTTACCCACAACTGAAGTGAAGATAACAGCGTTATTTATTACATCATTTCCTGAACCAGTAGAAACCACAGACCAGTAGCTGGACAAAACACATTTTACAGTTTGGCAAGCAAGAATAGTGGTGTCACCTGGGCCTCACACATAGTCAGAGCTGAATATCTCACAATCTGAAAGTGGTTAAAATGTGGAGGGAGATGAAGAGAAGAGAAGCTTTCATGTTTTATCATTTGCTGCTTTCTTTTTCCTTAAACTTTCAGTCTGTTGTGAGAAAGATTCTCCATCTTTAAGTGTTGAGCTTATTGCTTTAAAGAATTAAAAACGGAATAAAATTGAAATGTACATTATTTTAATTTTGTTTTCAAGTTCTTTTGTTTAGCTGTGGTGCATAAATTTTTGGGAGATCAAATCATCATTTGATTCATATACATTCACATACTACCAGTTTGATTTGTGTTTTTAAGATCTACTTTCAGTGTCATATCAGAAACTGTATGTTATTTAAATGCAGATTCTTTCATTGACTACTCAGTAGTTCTATCAGTTCATACAGCATCCTCAGTGCAGTGATACATCCTTATCAAAATTTTTTTCCTCCCTTTAGAAAATTTTAGTTTGTCATCACAAAATCAAACCATGATGTGTTTTGATAACGACCTTTAAAAACCTAAGGCTTTGTTTTCTCAAAAAAAAAAAAAAAAAAAAAAGAAACTTAAAAAAGCCCTCTTCAATTTTAATGTCCACTTTTCTTCCCCTGAAAATTAGTTTAAGAAAAGTAGGAGCACCCCACTATATGAAACACTAGACACAAACATTTTTCTCTAGTAATATAGACATGTTCTCTTCTAAAATGTATCCCTCGTTTCTTGGTGTGACATGGGTAGAAAATTTTGAGTAGGCAGGAGGGGTCTATGACATTTTTTTCTCTCCCCTTAATCTTGTTTCTTCCAAAGATCAACCTTTTTCTCAGCAGTGAACTCTTCTCTTAAGGATACACAAACAAAGGACAAATAGCTCCTGAGTGTGTGACTCTTGCATGGTGAGGTTAGCACCAGCTGCGAGCTCTTATTGATCTCTTGAGTCAGAATGGAGAGCATGAAATGTCTCTTGTGATCCACCACCCATCCACGCCTTTCAAAATCTTTGCCTTCACTGAGCTCTCAAAACAGGGAAAGATGAGCAAATAGTTATGTCAATAATTATTTATTAAGGTTTTTTTTGCTAACAAGCACTAAGCGAACTTTATTTTCAGTTATCTTATTTGTTATCAGAATTTCTTGATTATGTCATTATTTTTACTATATCCCATAAAAGCAGTTCGTCTCTCACATAGTTAATACGGAACAACTTCCAAAACAGAGGAATTTGGCTGCCTATATAAACACTTCCTTTCCATCGCACTATGTTACTTGTTGGTGTTATACAATTATTGTATTATAACCATGGTCATTTTTCAGAGAACGTTATCATTCTACTTAGATATTGGTCCAATTTTAGACCCCTGGTTTTGAAACTATTTTAAAAGTTCTGGAATTTTTCAGAGAATTAGGCCAGGAAAGAGTACTGGGAATATGAAGTGTGAACTAGTTATCCCTGGTTCACTTTCTCTAAATTTTTGAGTCATAAAGAGCAAACAAAGACAGCTGTCATCATCATACTCCCATGTTACTGGAATTGTTTCTGCTTTTTTACAGGGAAAAATAGATGGGCTTGTGGAAACTGAAGGCCATGAGACGGTGGAATTCTGGATCCTGGGAGAAGAGAATAAAGAAAAGCAGGATCACAGCCATGAACTGCAAGAGAACAGACTTTATCCTGATCAGAGACCTACTTTGAAGTACCCCATGAGTTGCAGTCCTAGAGAAAAAAAGAAATCAAGTAGAGCTCATTGATTTTCAAGGATCACCTCTTCCAAGTTCAGGAATTGTTCATCCCTATATACAGGAGACGACAGGGAGCTGTATGAACAGGAGAGACCAGAAAAAACACAAACTTCAGACATAAAAAAGAATCAAAGAATCGGTCAGGTTGGAAGAGACCTCTGAGATCATCAAGTCCAAGCACAACACCCCCATGTCAACTAGACCATGGCACTAAGCACCATGTCCAGTCTCTCCTTAAACATTTCCAGGGATGGCAACTCCACCACCTTCCTGTGTAGTTTATTCCAGTGTCACCCTTTCGGTAAAGAAATTCTTTCTAATGTCTAACCTAAACATCTCCTGGTACAGCTTGATACTATGTCCTCTCATCTTGTCATTAGTTACCTGGGAGAAGACACTGACTCCTGCCTGGCTATAACTTCCCTTCAGATAGCTGTAGAGAGTGATAAGGTCAACCCTGAGCCTCCTCTTCTCCAGGCTGAATAATGCCAGTTCCCTCAGCCTCTTCTCACATGACTTGTATTTCACAGACACTTCACCAGCTTTATTGTCCTTCTCTGGACCTGCTCTGGCACCACAATGTCCTTCCTGAACTGAGGGGCTCAGAACTGGACACAGTACTCGAGGTGTGGCCTCACCAGTGCTGAGTAGAGAGGGACAATCACTTCCTTAGTCCTGCTGACCACAGTGTTCCTGATACAGGCCAGGATGCCATTGGCCTTCTTGGCCACCTGGACACACTGTTGGCTCATGTTCAGCTGCTGTAGACCAGCACTCCCAGGTCTTTCTCTGGTGGGCTGCTTTCCAACTACTCTTCCCTCAGCTTGTAGTGCTACATGGGGTTATTGTGGCCAAAGTGTAGGACCCGACACTTGGTCTTGTTCAACCTCATGCCACTGGTCTTGGCCCAGCTATCTAACCCATCCAGATCCCTCTGCAGAGCCTTCCTACCCTCCAGCAGGTTGACATTCCCACCTCATGGAAATTTACTAAGGGTAGCCTTGATCCCCTCATCCAGACCATACTGGTGGAAGTTGGAAGGAGTGACCCATAAGGAAGATAGAGAGACTGTCTCAGTGCACAAGGAAAGGATTATGAAAATCAAAGCCCGTCTGCAGTTGAATCTAGCAAGGATGTGAGGAGCAACAAGAAGGGCTTCTACAAGTATTTCATCATCAAAAGATGATTTCTTTACCAAAAGAAAGCCCGGGAAAATGTGAGTCCACTGCTTAATGGGACAAAGGATCTGGTCATGAAGGCCACAGAAAAAGCAAAAGCATTCAGTGCATTCTTCATCAGTGACATCATTAATATTAATGAAATAGACAGTGGTACTGAGTGCACCCTCAATAACTTTGCAGACTACATGAAGCTGAGTGGTGCAGGTGACAGAACAGAAGGATGGGACACCAACCAGAGGGACCCAGACAAGCCTGAGAAATGGATGTGTTTCTGTGATACCCCCTAGGATGTTTTAGCGCTGGAAAAGTCTGAGAGGAATTTCAAATGAAAGCACTGTGAACTTTGCAATGTTTTCCACTTCAGGGGGAAAAGGGAAAGAAAAATTTTAAAAACTAAAGTAAAATTAAAAAGACCACACCATCATCACCCTCTTGGGTGCCTCTCAATTAAAACCTGATAGTTGTTTGAAGTAATTCTTTCAGAAATCCCAGTGTGACTGAGACTATTATAAAAGCCTTTGTTTACATGCATTAAATTACAACAGTTTTCCAAGAAATCTGTTTTCATTCAGTTATTTACTCTCAAAAAAACAGGTTTCTTGAGACCAGGGAGAAGTCTTCTTGCGACCATATGGAGTCCTCTGACCATCACAGCTTCCCCTTAGAAGTTCCCATCCATGTATCTTTTGCAAATGCAAATTAATCTGACTCTGCAACGCTTTCCAAGGCAATAAAAGTTTGCAATGCATTTGGAGGCCAATACACAGGAGAATGAATACTTTCCCACCATACTCTCCCTTCTCTCTCACCCCCCAAGGAAATCTGGAAAAAACCCCTCCAATATTATATATTTTCACTTGAACTAAAATAGTATTGGTGGTTACATGAGAGTGGAAAAGAGAGAGTACTGGAGCTGAAGCTAACTCCAGGCGTTTAGTGGTCATAAGTATTATACAAGCCTGTAAATTAAAGAGTGTATAACTCATAAACCAAACATCCCCCTCTCTCTCTTTTTTTTTTTAATTGAAGCCAAATTCCACTTTCAACCAGCAGAAATTCCTCACCCCCACTGCCCCATTGTTGGGAATCTCTGGAAAGGCCAGATGTTGGTGGCAGTAGTTCAGGGACTGGAGGAGTGCCTGCAATACCCACTGCCCTCTGGAGGACAAGAGCGTGGCTGAGCTGCTGGAACCTTCCATCAGTGCAGGCTGTAGTGCATTGTATGCTTCTGTTGTGGTTTTGCCTAAGAACAAATGGGGATTAAAACTGGAAACTACTTAATGGTGCAAAAAATTAACATAGCCCCTAAAGGCTTGGAAATTTAAATCTGAGTTTGTACTCACTGATATTCTGTGGTGTGTCATGTTTATTTATGCCCTATTTTTATGCCTTATTGTGAGAAATGCTGCTTATTTATTATTGAAGGGAAAACTCTGTCAGATATGATCAACACCTTCATGTCTAAGAAAGTAGCCTTGTTGTAGCCACACTGGCCTAGGATTTAAGAGAAACAAAGTTTTAAGGAGATGTAATTTCTTTCTTTTAAAAAAATTGGACACAGGTGGAAGAAGCACACACTTTTTCAGGCACAGTTCTTCAGTTTTAAAATTCCAAGGTACTGAAATGTATACAGATGAAGTAGGGCATAAATGGTGAATATCTGTAGTCATGTAATTAACAAATAAGACTTTCAAATTAAAACTATAACTAAAGATTCCCATCCTTTAAAAAAATGGTGGAAAAAAAGGTGGAAAAACAATAAATGATGAGCCAAGGCCTAAGCTGATGAACTTAAATTTCATAGCTGTTCAGATTTACAGAAACATCTTCAGGTAAATATAAAGCATAATATTTCTGTTTTATAAACCTAATTTCAACACCACAAACAAAAAATGTTTCCATATTTTCAGTGCAGCCACAAAAAGTTAATAAGGAGGCAAAAGTATCTTATCACAATTGTAAGCCAAAGATTCCTGTGCTGGTACATGCAAACTTCAGAGATAAATTGACAGCAAATTAGTAAATACAATAGATCCCTTCTTCATTGTGGTAAACGGAGGCATAAAGATCACAAATTGCAGAAAACAAACTCGATTTTGTATTGTTAAATGAAGAACTTTTATAATTACTATGAGTTAACAAAAAAATCTTTCTTTAAAAAAAAACAAAGCCCTTGAAAAAAAGGCAGATAATTAGCCTGACAATCAAAAACTAAGAAAAGGCATGAAGTCCTCTATTCCATCCAGCTTTTAAGACATCCATGATAATCCTAATACAAAATATTAATAAGAATAAATTTGTTCTGGAAGGGTCTAACATTTAAAACAGACCATTCATATTGAAACTTTCCAAGATTCATTCTCTCAATAATCCTTCCTTTCCCTCAGGAAAGAAGAATAGAGAGCCATGAGAGCATTAGATTGCTCATCTCCAGAAAGAAGACTCGCTGAAACCATTTTTAACTTATTGTGCAAATTGATGATCACAGCCAAGTTATGATGGGGCAAGATATACAGCCACCAAGAACAGCAGAACTCCCTCCTTCCCTCCCCCAAAACCAGGCTCCCTCCATACAGATCTCCACTGAGATCTAAGAGACCACTCCTATGTGCACACTGCTCTCCATGACCTGCCCTGGCCTTTCTGAATTCTCATCCACCTTGCCCTTACTGTCCTCCCTCAGTCCTCAGCATGTCCCTGCAAGCACTCCTTGAATATTTTGTATCATTATCACAAAATTCAATTTTGTTCTTGGGGGAAGTGGAATTTAATGTTGTCTCCACAACTGAAAAGCCTTGAGTGGGTCCTGGCACTACATGAGGAATTGTATCATTCAGTGAGGAATGAGATCTGAAGAGCCCTATTCAGTCTACAAATCATTTACTCAAAAGACTACAATAGACACCAGGCAGAAAATAGTATGAATACAGAAAAAAAAATAATAATATGGCAGCCTCAATTCTGCAAACACTTATGCTTGTACTTAATGCAATGTGGATGAATATTGATTTCAATGAGAGTGCTTATATGCATAAAGCAAGGCATATGCATGCTTATAGGATCAAGGCCAAGATTGTTAAGTACTGCAAGCTGAGCTTTAATGACTGATAAAGCAACTTAGAAATACACCAAAATATGTCAAGGAAATATTCAGGATGCCTGGCTGGTTTCAGTGCTTATAAAATGGTATCTCTGCTCTCAGTCTGAAATAAGAAAAATCATTTGCTAGCAAATTAATGACAATCACATAAAATTAGAATGTAATATAATGTATGAGCAAAAGGAGCACACATATGTGGCTGAATAATTCTGCCTCCTGCTAGAATGCATCCATTTCTGTTAATATGGCAGCTATTGAAAAACGCACAAAACATAACAGTTTATGTCAAGGAGGTGAATGATCCTCCCATTTGCAACAGCCAGGGAAAATTAAAGATGGAAGGGAATTGCACACAACAGAATTCATCCTGCAAGTATACAGACTGGGAGTTGCAAAGCCAATGGTTGATCATTTCAGGCTCCACTGGACAGCTTAAAGAAGGCTGTTTTTAAAGTAGGTGGACATACTGGCCACAAAAATGACCTCATGTTCTGTGTCATAGTACAATCTGAAACACTGACCTAACATTTTACCAAAATGAATTTATTCTTCAGCCTTCAATGAAAAAGAATGTGTGTGAAATGCTTGGTGGAAAAACATGCTCTGGTTTCTGTTTAAATGCTCTCATAGAGGCTGTTTAATTCCATAACCAAAATGACAGTTGGGGACAGTGACTGGTAAGTTAATGCTGAAGACTTTGAAAACTTTAGTCTTAATTCCCTGCTCAGTAACAACACAACTATTTTAGCAGTGATTAACATGAAAAACAGACCCACAGCTCAGCCTGAATGCTGAACAGATACTGTTTTCAATTATGGTGACCGCTCTGCTCTGTAACAATCCTGAGTGAGAATGCAGTGCTTGTGAACAGTGCTGGCTTGACAGTGGAGAATACTCCAGCTTTCCAAACCATACAAGTTACATACCTTACTCTTTTTTAGGACTATACTGCATATTTTTGAAAGTCAAACTGGGAGGAACTCTAGAAGTAGCTCGCAGGAAGGAGACAAGTCTCCCAGGGAAGGAGGCTTGGCTGAGCACTCAACTAATGTGCACAGAGCCCTCTAGTGAAGAGGCTGTAGCCCTAAAATGAGGGGTTGTAGCCCTGCCAGATGCATGGTGCCCACACTGGACAGAGTTCAGAACTGCCATGAATCTTCGGTGAATATGAGATGATGGATAAGTGTCTCTACACATCTGGTCAGCTAACATGACTGGCTCATGACTACCAGCATTTGGTGAAAATGGAGTTTTGTAGGAAGCTTAAACTTCAGAAATTCCTCAAGGAGCTATATGAAACCAGGATTCCTGCTATCTTTACACTTTGTTCTAGGATGATCAAAATAGCAATAACCAAATATATTGACAAGTTGCTAGATTTCCACCTACAGTGCCTTGTTGGCCAAGAAGGTAGCATGTCATCTACTGCACAGTCTGCTTTTCCAGCCTATTTGGGGGACTAGGGAGGCAGAGCACTGGAACAGGCTGTCCAGGGAAGTCATGGAGTCTTCCTCTCTGGAGACACTCAAAACCCACTGGACACTTTCCTGTGTAACCTTCTCTATGTGGCTTGCCTTGACAGGGAAGTTGGACTAGGTGATCTCCAGAGATCCCTTACAATCCTATTTTGTAATTCTGTGTTTCCATGACTATTCTAGACTCATATGTTCACTTGCATAATTTTCAGTTCAAGGTAAATTCCACTCTGGTGTCTAAAGACTTTGAAAGTTGTTTGTACTCTGATTTATATCATTCCTCCTTCTCCCTGCCATGTGCTGCTTGAAGGCCTTTCCACTTTTCCTTATTTGGTTTAACTGCAAGTCAGTGACTGCTGTTTGTCAACCTGCAACACACCAAGTATCAGTGTAAGAATGACTAAAAAGAACAAATTTAAAGGCAGAAAAAGTATAATGTAAATAAAGTGGCTATTTAAACCCCCCCACACTCTGTACTGTCCAGTGCAGAATTGTGCTTCTTTTCTTCTGCAATTACATTTTAACATAGTGTTCTTTTCCCCAGCCCTACAGTTTTCATCATGTCTATATTCTCAAGAAAAAGAAAAACAATATAGGAAGTGCTGTGAAATTAAACTCTTACCCCGGAGAGAACAGAAAAAACCCCAAACCCCAAACTTGTGAACTTTGAGGACAGAACTTCAAAATAGATATGTGCACTTTAAATCCAGATCTTTAGCTGATGAAAATCAGCATGCCTCTGCTGAAGCAAATGAAATGATGCCAAAACACGCCAGGCAAGTATTTGACACTCAGTTGTGTGCAGCAATTCCCTGGTCTGTGGCCGCTTTACAAACAGTTGAACTGGCAGTTTGCTCAGGCAGGTTTTCGACTTGTCCGTGGAACTGCAAGGATTTTCTCACCTCTCGTCAGCCTGGATCTGCAGCCAACATCTTTAAAAATACATCCCAGTCTCATTCAGCTCCAAGTTGTGCATGGAAATAAAGCAAGCCCTGAGATGAATTAGAGGCAAAGGGCCTCATTGCACATTTGAACTCTATGTGCGGCTTTTTTTGACATCAGTGTGAGCTGTGTCTGCAAATCAGTGGCCCCCTTTTGTTATGGAGTAACAAATCTTTAGCACACAGCCTGCTTCTGACAGAGGCAAAGTCTTCCTTTGAACGAGCACATTCTTTCCTCAGAGTCATGCAAAGACATCAACCAGCACTGCCAGATGACATGCTCAGAAAATCAGGATGCTACCCTGGACCAGCAGTGCAGAGGTTGAGTGACAAGAACTGTGCAAATCTGGAAAAAAATATCAAGACTTTTGCTACTTATGTGAGACATCAGGAAGAATAAATGAAAAATAAGATCTTGCTAATTTTAATCATACTAACTACCTGATAGCAACACCAATGACAACAGAAATGTGTCTGAGGTATAGACAAAGAACATGCAGGGTGATAATTCAAATTTCTCAACAAGTACATTTAAGGTCCAGTTTTAAAGGTACTCCTATAAACAATGATAAAAGAATAAGATTTTTCAAACATTCTAAGCATCCAAGAACTTCTGGCTTTTTGCATAACCAAATTTCCAGGTATCCTTATTTCTCAATGCTGAGAATTTTTGCAGATCTGAGTCTCACTCTGAATATTTCTGAAATGTTGACCATAGCATGTAATTTACTCAGTCAAGAAAGTTCTGCTTTGGAGTCCAGTGAAAAAATGCCAGTCACACAGCACACACTACTTATACATAAATAAAATCCCTTTTGTTCTCTGAACTATTAATAATGAAATAGTTAAAAATATTGAAGGGCCAGAACTATCAGCCCTGAGAGAGTGAGAGAGAATGGAAGGAGGAGTGTGGTACTGCACTTTGCAAGCTCAGCAGCTCTTCAGATGTGGTCTGGCATGTGGTTCATAAAGTCAAGCAAATCTGCTCATTTCAATCGTATATACAGGCACATATGCATCAGCAGAGATAGATACAAACTCTCTGAAGAGTAAAATAAAGCAGTATCATGTACATCTTTAGTAGGTCAGCAGAAACAAATACATAGTTATAAAAAAAATCATTGCTTTGTAGTATTTCAGCACAAAAACAGTAGCTGAAATTTCAGGTATGTGACAGGATAGGTTTTCTCTAAGAGGACACCAATGGTGATATCATTGGAACTTTCGCTTCACTTTGAGTTTCTCATGATTATATATTTTATCAGAGTTGATAGGAACATGTTAACAGTAAATACTTTCATCAGAAAAACACTGCTTCATCAGAGCAAAGTAATTTCATTGAGAGAATTTCAAACTCTTTTGGCTAGAAATTTTTTGAGGTCACTCTTTTTAATTTTGATTAGGG